>NC_051177.1:103456010-103547547 GCF_013339695.2 Rhipicephalus sanguineus | reverse complement strand
ATATCGATAAACTTACCGCGTCTTCGGTGAGGAAGGATTATTAGGCTTGACAGTGAACCCCCGCACTTTCGACTTTTCGAACTGTGCCGAAGAAAATGGAATCCCTTAAGTACGAGCGCGGAGGGACCGCGGTGAAATCCGGATCCGCGATTGCCGAGATAAGTGAATTGCAGGCGCGCACAGACACACACCGCGCGCGAAACGTAGTCGAAAGTAGAGGCCCAGAAACTCCAAGAAGCTGCTGAGAAGAAGCAAGAAGCGGAAGGTCGTCGCCGTGATATGGAATCCCCAACTACGAGCGCAACGCGGACAAAGCGACCACGCCAAAAATGACCTCAACTTCGAGCTCGAGAATGAGGCCCGTCAGCGTCTCAAGCAACCGTGACATGAGACCGACACTACACGTGCAGTGCGGCCACTCATGTGCTTAGAATGAGAACGTGCGGCCACGCCCTGTGCTAGAACCAGAAGGCGAAACCAACAGGCTCTGCGTAGTCGAGACATGGCCTCTGAGATGGCGGGCGCGCGGCTCTCCGCGCGCGTTTTTAATCTCGGAGGCCACGGTCGATATAACAATATCTCAGAGATGGCAGAACATATTTAATGTTGCTGTTTTTTTATATGTTTACGCTAGATGGACATATAGTGTCCATTCATGGAGCTGTTTGTAAGGCATGCTTTAGCGGCGATGGCTACACCATACCGGCTTTTTCGAAGCATGGCGTCGCGCAAAAATGGCGCGTCGCTGGCCAATGGCCTACAAATCGCCGAATGGGCTCACTTCGTCGTGGCACCTGTCGAACAAAATAAAGAATCCCTCAAGGCCGTGCTTAGTTTGCAAGGCACACGGCAAGAAGTCCGAGAGCCGATGGGAGTGCGAAAGATGTAAAATTGTCTTGACATGCCTGTGTGTACTTCAGTTTTCACACACGAAAATCGCACTGAAACAGTTGATGCAGTTAAGCGTCCCCTTGCGTGATTGTGCGCTTCTGCCATGCAACATTAATGTGTTAAGGAGACTCCTCCACTACATGGCATTTATGCAGTGTTTTTTTTCCGAAGCAGTTGCAAGTAACACCGTGGCTTTGTGGGTAGGACACATGCTTGCTCGCGAACGGCCCTGCCCTGGTCGATCCCCAATGAGTCTTCTTTATTGTGAGGTATGAAAAAAGAAAAAAGAACAAAACCTCGGCCCGCCCCTAATCTATAAGCAGGCAATGCCAATGCGAAAGAAGAATGAACAGGGAAGAGCCAAGTTAAATTCTGAAGGGGAAGGAGAACGGGACCCAAACCCAAAATAGCGGACAAAAAAACTACTACTGTTCATGTTTACATTGCTTGCTGCTAACATGTGTCAGTTTAATCTTCGGTGCTGACTGCAGATTTTATTGTTATTTTATTAGCATCTTTCTCTATTTTTCGGTCAGGACGATTTTTCGCTCACAACCAACGACGGCCGTCACCGACGCCGACAACGGAATTTCTGCGACACGAGCTTTAACGCTATCGCGTTTAAAATCTAACACTGCCCATCCTGATACATGCATATATATATAGGGCAAGGCGGGGCAAAATGAGACGCGGGGCAACATGCAACATTTTGCCCTCTGTAGCTAATACAAAAAGTACATATCCTTGTTTCTCTATTTCAGCGAGGTGCCCGTAGTGTTCAAAATTTCTGTGTAAAAGTTGATTATTGCTACACAGTGTTGCGCGAGAAAATATTGCGCGGCTGATGTCAGTGTGTTCGTTACCCGCCAAAAAGGGGCGAAATTCTGCTCGGCCAAATTTTCGCATCCGCGCATGAAGCTACTCCGGCATCAGTACAACATGTAAATATTTATGGTGTTACTTTATACTACTAGCTACATGCCACGAAAAGTTTAGTTCATTGGTGCCATGGGCCACAGGGAAAATGTTTTTGAATTCGGGCATGTGTGAAAGGGGTAAAACACGACAAAAAGGCATTGCATTGCCTTAGAGAGTGTCTTATTAAGTGAACTATTATTTACGCTAATATATATGATATTTTTTGCTAAGGATGGTGGGACGTACAAGAGAATATCATCTAGAGTTTGCTGGGAGGAAAACGACATGAAAAAATCACTGAATGTTTTTGAGGAGTTTCGGAGCAGCACAGCGCCGGGCTCTGTGTGGACTCAATGCGGGAGTGCAAAGCCTGGGCGCATGAAGACTGCGTGGCTGCCCACGAGAGTGAATTTGAAGTGCTTCTACTGCAAGAACTGAAAGGATAAAATTTTTTCACGCTGTCTCATTTTGCCTCACGCAGCGTCTCGTTTTGCCCCGCAGGTTGGGGCAAAATGAGACGTGTGGTGCATTTTTTGTTTCTTTTTAAAATACTATTTTGAACAGTCGCAGCATGGCCATATTTATGCAGCACATACATTGTACCAAAAAAAAAGTTCCTGTGCTGAACATTTTATGGTAACGAGTGAAATAAAAATATATTCGCTATTTCAAATTTTTGTCGCGTTTTGCCCCGCCTTATCATATATATATATATATATATATATATATATATATATATTATATATAATATATATATATATATATATATATATATATATATATATATATATATATATATGATAGAAATGTGTCATGGCGTGAACCGAGGCCTTTAAAGGAAGACATTAAAATTGCATGTTAAGCACAATAAAAGAACATTTAGGCGACTTTTTCACCTCCGTTATAGTTTCTTCGTCTCCAAATGTCTAAATAAAGTTGCGATTGAGAAGGTAGCTTTGGCCACGAAGCAAGAGTGTTAAAACCTTGTCTTCTACCCCTGCCTTTCACACTGCAACGATGACTGCATTAAAAAGGTGCACTAAGAAAATAAATGCGGAAACCAGGTTCTGGCCGTCCAGTGAACACCACACGTCGACTCTCGGGTCTCAAAGTTATGTTCAGCAAAATTCCTATGTAGTCTTGAGAATCTTGCGAACGCAATGAAAACGCGGCTGCTGACTCGCATAATTTATTTTCGCCAAGGTAGCTTAATTGGTTCCCTAGAGCTTACAGAAGGCTTAATTAGCAGCACTTGGGCGCGATATTGTAACTTGCTGAGTCAGGCATGTCCATCTTTTGCAACTACGTACTTGCAGTATTGGAAAAGTATGCCCGTAAAATGACATGCACTTTTCGTTGCCGCTAGCGCAACTCCAGCAGTTCTTCGTTTGCTGACTCAAATGCCTTCGGATGCTTCGCTTCTTCATCAGGAAGACTCCATGAGCTGAACAGTGGCACTTACGAAAGGGGAGGTGTGCTTACAAGGCAACATGTGCTTGTGGAAGAGGTTGGTTTTAGCCAGAAAGCCTCTGCGCTCTGTGTAGAAAAAAAAGAAGCTGCGCATCCGTGAAATACTTTTTTTTTTCAGGGGTGAAACACCTTAAGGGCCGAGGCTTGTCCGTCCATCCGTTTGGCGTCCGTGTCCGTGCTTACACAACACTGTGTAAATCGAAACATCAGGTTTAAAAATAGACTAATATCAATAATATTGTGACTGAACAAGATAAACACCTGCAAGCACAAACCTTTTATACTAGTCCGCGACTTCAACGTACAGATTATGGACCTTACGACCTAGCTTTTTCGTCGACTATCACTGTCTGCTGTCACGGTATATAGAAACCGTTTGCTATAGTCAAAACATATATGTATGCATGTGAATAAAAACAAACATGGCTGATCCCTCTGTCATAGGAATCGGTATAACACGAAAGTGAAACGTGTCTTCACAGACGTAGTTGAGCGTTTGTTGTGCATTTGTCGCCCCAAGCATGAAGGAATGAATGCTACAGCATCAAATTGTAATGTTACGCGAAGAACGGCAAGCCGCTCGAAACTTGCAATGCGCTGCTCAAGCAGAAAGGACGCGCGGAACGAACCTACACAGGATGAGCGCGAACTGTCACAGTTGTAACTTATTTCTGTGTGAGCAGTGCCCTCCTTTCGCAAAAGCGGCCGCTGCAGTGGGCGAGGTGACCTTCGTGCTCTTAACAGAAACTTGCAGACAGAGCGCAAGACCTACAAACCACTGAGATCACGAGATAAGCGCCCGTACGAGCGACCACGCCCTTTCGAGGCGCGCTAATCCGCGTGGGGGACGACTTTTAAAGCGCGCTCTTCGAGCCCATCGCGCGATCTCGCTAGTGATAACGAAAACACGATGTATCGCCGATCTCTGAGTACCGCGACCGGCAAATGGTGTACATAAATAGCTCGCCGTTAGCATAGCAGACAACATGCCGTCTGTGGCGGAGTCGTTCCGCGCTGTGCGCTGGCGATCGAAAGGTCGTAAGTTCGACTCCCGGTGATGGAGCTTTTTCTTAAAATTTTCTTTGCCATATGTTAGTCTTTATATTTTACAAAGTCATATCCGTGACAGAAATGCGTCAGTGGAGCCGTGGCGGACCCCGGCATAAAAACACTTTCGTGTTAAAAAAGCGTCACGATAGACGAACATCAATCTTAATTGTGACAGAACAATATAAAACACCTACAAGCACAAACCCTTTACACTAGTCGGCGACTTCAGCGTAGACATTATGGACCTTAGGACCTAGCTTTGTCGTCGATACTTTGTGTCACTTTATGTCACTTAATTTACATTATATGGGGCAATGCTCGGCTAACATATGGTTACTCACCCATACGATACCCAGAGCTTCACGCACTCGTCATGATTCACTTCGTAGAGATCCGTGCTTCTTTTTTTTTCGTGGTGCTTAATTACGCTAGTACTGAGAAGTTCTTGCCAGAAAGTTGCAGCGAAGCTGCTGTTCGCAGCAGTACCTCTGGCCGGAAAGCCATCCTACCACGAAAATGGATGTTTAGGTGTGATAGTAATTATTTGAATGGAACAGTGCAAAGACACTGCGTTGACGTAAGCTGTAATAAAGTGTGAAAAAAAAAGTCGTTTTCTGCGATGACCATGACTCATAGCGATTGATATGCTTTACGCACATGTTCTCGATTGAGCGGGCATCTTACGCTAGCCTTAATAAGCGTACGTATTGTATTGAAACGTTGCCATAGTGTGGATCTCGGTACGAGTTGCCGATTTCTGCATCAGCAGAGAGCGAAGAGTACCATGTTGGAGGTGTGAGGCGAACTAAAGATCAGAAGGCCACGCGGCGAATGACTCAAACATGAAGAAGAACGTGTGTAGTATGGAAAGCGCAGCTTGGCTCCAACACAAACAAACAAATACATAAAGAAAATATTGTCTTCAAATTGAAGTCTTCTTTGCGAAAAGTTTGCTTCCACAACACGTACTAAGCGTGGCACCAATTTGTAGGAGTCTAAACATGTTGGAATCTTTCTCACATGAAGTATAAAGCCAGCTTTTCGGCGTTCGTCTAAGTACATAATAAAGGCATCAGCATTTATTTAAGAGGTGAAAGTTTCTGCATCTGGGAATGAACGATGATAAGCCGTTACGCTAATCGCAATAGTCGAAAGCTGGGTCTAATCTATTTGCCTCAGCATTGACGATAGAGCTCGACCCATTCGGTTTACTTTCTCTCTGTAACTACTCAACTATCGCCTCAACTCAACTCTGCTCAAATGTGGCTTGTCTGTGCCACAGTTGAGCGACACATTCCCCACACACTTTTTTTTAGCTCTAATGCCGAAACTTTCCAAAGGGAAGTACATCTTTCCTGGGTAAGACACACTTTAATCTGTCATCCGTCTACGTAGCTGGTCTTGGCTTTATATTTATTCCGTATGCGTGCAAGCAGAGATGCATCCGACTTAGCGAGACCGTTGCAAACACCCGTGGCCTTACGGATTCGCTCAGAATGATTTATCGGGGCAACAGCTCGTGCATTGCAGCCCTGACTCGTGTTGACGCAAAGTCAAGCCAATAGGTCTCGTTAATCACACGGGGTCTTATAACTCTCAAAGCTTCTACGTAGGCACGTGGCTGTCCAGATCGAAATAAATGCGAGTAACGAATAACGCCGCCATGGCGGTGACAGCTCGAAGGTGAAGGACCCACGAATCCGAGGAAACGAACCAAGTGACCAGTTCCACGAGTACAAAATCTCAAACAGCATTGCACAAGTAAAAACCAGGTATCGTTAGGGTAGTAAACCAGATTTTATAATTCTGGTTGACCTCCCAGTCTTTTCCACATTTTTCATCTCTCTCTCTCTCAGGCAAATCCCGAGGTGCAATGCCTTGCGTGAAATGTTCCATGTCAATCGATCGGGCCTATACGGTAGTCTTTATTCACGCGACAGAAACAGCTGATGCTGACGCAGCTGTCCTGTACAATCAGAGCGGATGTGGCGACATGTCGAGCTAAAGCTGCAGGAGGCCAGCGATGGAGCTTCGGCGTGACGTATTGTTGGGGCTAACGCGTACCTGTCGTAAGCTCGTATTTAACTTGAGCGAAGGGTCGTGCATCCGTGCTACCGACATGTCCTGCTGAATTCTCGTCCTCGTTAATACAGCGAAAGCTGTGATGAGATCACAAGAGCCATATGGGTGCCATAGTTGTCCGTAACCGCTATTGCGCAAAAAAAAAAAAAATCCAAGATCGGAGGGGATTTCAAACCGCGCCCTCTGCGTGGCAGTCTAGTATTCTACAACAGAGCCGTGCATGTAGTTGAAACTCCTTCGCAAAAAGACCCTATACAGGCGTCATGTCGGGCAAGGAATTATGTTAACATATGTGATATAGCGTGGTAGAAGAATCGCGTAAAGAGTGGGTCGTTGAATGCTTCCATCCTATTACAAAGGGCTTAACCATAATTCTTCATCGTCATCAGCCACAACATCAGCAAAGTGCACACAGTGCCTTACAGATGTGTAGCTGGTACTTCTCCGCAGAATGACGATAATGGCATAGTGGGTGCTTCTCTATGTCACAAAATCTAATAATAATAATATTTGGGGTTTAACGTCCCAAAACCATGATATGATTATGAGAGACGCCGTAGTGGAGGGATCCGGAAATTTCGACCACCTGGGGTTCTTGAACGTGCACCTAAATCTAAGTACACGGGCCTCAAACATTTTCGCCTCCATCGAAAATGCGGCCGCCGCGGCCGGGATTCGATCCCGCGACCTTCGGGTCAGCAGCCGAGCGCCATAACCACTAGACCACTGTGGCGGGGGTACTTCACAGAAATTATGTTTATATATGGCGCAGTGGGTGCCTTACAAGTGTACATGTATTAGTTGCCCTAAATAGTTTACAACGGGCTCTAGAAAGGCCGCCCTTCCAGCTTTCTTAGTGACTTTGCTGCGTATTCCGCGCAGGCCCGGCGATTTTTCCCCTTTTGTCTGGGTGTCGTTATACGAAATTACCTATTCAGCAAAAATAGTAAATAAAAAATAAAAAAACACAGGGTCCCTCATGCATTCACCTAAGACTACTCGAAGGCGAAAGCCATCTTCTTCTTTTTCTTCTCAGTGGATGTTATGATCCTGCCCCGCCACCCACCGAAAGCTTTCTCTGCACCTAATGTGGTTTTGCACTGCCTCCGTCGACGGCAACCTTTGACTAAGCGATGATATCATTTGATGACGTCATCAAGTGATGCCACGAGATGTGATGTCATGATGACGTCAAAATTTTGGCGATCTGTGAAGGATCTGTGGGATCTGTGACACCTAAATTGCGTCGTTGGTCGCGAGTGAAGAATCAGCGTTGTCCGTAAGCGAAAAAACGAGATAGATGTAAATAAATGAATAATAAAAATCTTCTGTTCAAGTGGGAATCGAGGTCGGACATCCTGCGTGGCAAGCAGCTATTTCACCACAAAGCCGCGCCGGTGCTTGAAACTGAATCAGAAACTGAATCATGCTTGAAACTGAATCATGCAGTGGCAAATAGTGTTCTTAACGCATGAAATATTGCGTGGCAGAAGCCTAGAATAGCGCCAGTCATTAAAACCTGTGAATTACGCGAGGAATGCGTGGTTTAAAGTCCCACCCATTACAAAGCTCTCAGACGTAGGCGAACATCGTCAGCGTCCATCATCACAAACAGTATCAACAAAACGGGCAGCTGCAGAGGTGTGCGTGTGGTCCTACGGACGCGTAGTGTGTACTTCGCGAATTCGCAAAAGGTAGCATTATGGCGTGGTGGGCACTTGGCAACTGTACTTGCAATAGGCATTCTAGGATACTTTGAAACCGCCAATGTTACACGGACAGACGTTCCTTTCCTTACGGCACGGTTGAGGTGTCCATCAAGACGCGAAGCTAGGCTAGCGATTGAGGAGACGATGTGAACAGGGCCGAATTACGCTATCGCGTTCTACCGTTGAAGGCGCAGCTCAAGAGTCTCGAGTGCATTCGAGATGCACAACGCCTGATGAGGCATCTAAGGCAAAAGCCTTAGGGTGATTCCACGAGAGATCGAACATGCCTGTCCGGTCGCATTTTTTGTTTTGCCTGGGTTTTTTATATGTTATGTGGGCACATTCAAAGTGCACGGAACTGAAAATTTTATTTCCAAGAAACGCTCCCAGCGCACCCAAAAAATATTTGAAGGTGGCGGCGCATGCCTCCTGTTTTTGCTCACTGCATTGTTTTCGGATTTCACGGCCGAATTTAGCACGAACTATAAATGATGTGTCGAAAATTTTTTTGCTGGTTTTAATACGCACTACTGTGAATTACATCCATGCTTTTTTTATGCCGTCCTCATTAAGAAGAAAATGTGAAAAAATGGCAAACACGGCCGAAATCAAAAAAGGGTCCTAAGTTTGAGGCGCCTTGGCGCCTTTACTATTTCAAACAGAAACTTGAAAACAGTGTCAAATATAGAAAAGAGCCTTTGCAACATTTATACGGAAGATCATTTTCCTACGGTCAGCGCAAAAAAAGAAAAAAATTGTTAAAGAAGCGAGTTTTTTCAAAAAAGTACATTTTCAAAAAATAAAATAAAAAAAACTCCGGTCTCAATTTTGACGGCAATTTTTTATCGAAGAGCGCTTATGTCAATGAACACACGGTTTTAATATCATATGTCCTCATTTGCTTTGTTTACGAGATATAACTGGCCAAAGTGACCCTTGCTGTGAGTGCTCACTTCAGTGCGACTGATGGTTGTTAATAGCTTGCATTGTGCGTAAATCGCAGTTTTATTTATTCTGCTGCAGCAAAACCTTGCTCTGGTGACTTTTCGTCAAGAAAAATGTGTTCTCAGATTTTATTTGTGTCTAGCGTGTGCAAAAGTGGGCTGCTGCCGCCCTCTAAATGGCTCCGGTCTCAATTTTATAAATAAATGTTGAGGAGCCTAAAGCAGTTTGCAGCCTACAACCTCGCCTACAATCATCAGAGGAAAGATGGGCGCGCCTGTTCAAGATATCAACCGCTTCTTCTTCCTGAAGGAATGCCTGGTCTACCTCATCGCGGTTAGATGTAGACAGGTTTTCCTTGAGGAGCCTAAAGCAATGCAAGCAGACCTCGCAGGTGTCGCGAAGATCCTCAGCCTATGACAGTAGCTTCTGGAGGTAGGCAACAACAAAAAGAGCAAAGAAAAAAAATTTGCGCAACGAAAACGTTTTCCTCAGCAATCTTCTTTGTGTGAACGCGTAAATAATCGGCACAGAACAATCGGACGTAGCCATGGGCCACGCGCATCGCGTGTAGTGAACAGCTAGACCTAGAGCAAGCCGAAACGTTTATACTGAACTTCGCCGCACAAATTATCTCACATCTGCGCAGGCAGCGCAGCTGTCATGAATGCCTTTCCAGAACTGCTTACGGTTTAACATTTTATGACTAAGGGTGTCTAAGCGCTTTGGGCTGTAATATTTAATTTGTAGGCCGCACTCATTGTCAAAACTAAGGGTAATGTCCGTCTGGTGCCACCAATGACCTTTGCTGTCCTCGACGTGGGAAAGCACTTAAGTAAATTAGCAACAAAACATCATCAATTGGGAAGCTTCGGCCACTCATGGCTTAATCATGCCGCACCGCACGTTTTCTGGCTGCTGAAACGCTGAGGTAAAGGTCGAGATGATACAGGAAGACGTTATCTGCGACGCCGAAAACATGTGATTGCGGGAAGTGAAATAAACGGCTCGGAAATCATTGAGCTAACTTTTTTACAAATGTTGTTTAGGCACAATGTGAGTCGAATGGGGAAGATGGTTAGAGCGTACAATGCACGTAATGGAAGGGCAGCAAGCAGGCAGTGAGAAAACAACTGCATAACAGCGCGCCTGCTGATTGTGGCATTTAGTTACAGATTAAGTTGGCCTTCGCTGCATACAGATGCTTTATTCTGTGTGCAAGGAGAGTTTTGACAAAGTGACCTAAACCATGTGTTCGCGGTGTCTCGCGTGCTTCTTATTAACGAATACTGGCGGGTAAGTTGAGGTTGTAAGCTGCAAACTGCGTACGCGTTCGGCCTTTAGAGAGCGGCAAAAGCCCATCCCCACACACGCTAGACATAATTAAAGTTTGAGAATGCATTTTTCTTGACGACAAGACACCAGAGCATGGTTTTACTGCAGGAAAATAATTAAAACTAGATTTAAGTGCAATGCAAGCTGATGACAACTATCCATCGCACTGAAGTGAGCACACACAGCAAGGGTAATTATGGCCCGTTAAATCTCGTGAACAAAGCAAATGAGGACATACATATTGACACGTTGTTTTCACTGACATAAGCGCTCTTCGACAAAAAAAATGTCAAAATTGAGGCCTGAGTTGTTTTATTTTTCGAAAATGTACTTTTTTGAAAAAACTCGCTTCTTTAACTATTTTCTTCTTATTTCGCGCTGCCTGTAGAAAAACGATCTTCCGCATAAATGTTGCAAAGGCTCCTTGAAATACTTGGAAAAAAGCATGGATGTAATTCACAGTAATGCGTATTAAAACCAACAAGAAAATTTTCGACACATCGTTTATAGTTCGCGTTAAATTCGGCCGTGAAATCCCAAAACATTGCAGTGAACAAAAACAGGAGGTCTGCGCCGCCACCTTCAAATACTTTTCTGGCACGCTGGGAGCATTTCTTGGAAATAAAATTTTTGGTTCCGTGCACTTTGAATGTGCCCACATAACATATAAAAAACCCAGGCAAAACAAAAATATCGACCGGACAGGCATGTTCGATCTCTCGTGGAATCACCCTTTAGAGGGCGGCAGCAGCCCACTTTCGCACACGGTAGAACCAAATAAAATCTGAGAACACATTTTTCTTGACGAAAAGCCACCAGAGAAAGGTTTTGCTGCAGCAGAATAATTAAAACTGCGATTTACGCACAATGCAAGCTATTAACAACCATCAGTCGCCCTGAAGTGAGCACTCACAGCAAGGGTCACTTTGGCCAGTTATATCTCGTAAACAAAGCAAATGAGGACATATGATATTAAAACCGTATGTTCATTGACATAAGCGCTCTTCGATAAAAAATTGCCGTCAAAATTGAGACCGGAGTTTTCTTTATTTTATTTTTTGAAAATGTACTTTTTTGAAAAAACTCGCTTCTTTAACAATTTTTTTCTTTTTTTGCGCTGACCGTAGGAAAATGATCTTCCGTATAAATGTTGCAAAGGCTCTTTTCTATATTTGACACTGTTTTCAAGTTTCTGTTTGAAATAGTAAAGGCGCCAAGGCGCCTCAAACTTAGGACCCTTTTTTGATTTCGGCCGTGTTTGCCATTTTTTCACATTTTCTTCTTAATGAGGACGGCATAAAAAAAGCATGGATGTAATTCACAGTAGTGCGTATTAAAACCAGCAAAAAAATTTTCGACACATCATTTATAGTTCGTGCTAAATTCGGCCGTGAAATCCGAAAACAATGCAGTGAGCAAAAACAGGAGGCATGCGCCGCCACCTTCAAATATTTTTTGGGTGCGCTGGGAGCGTTTCTTGGAAATAAAATTTTCAGTTCCGTGCACTTTGAATGTGCCCACATAACATATAAAAAACCCAGGCAAAACAAAAATTGCGACCGGACAGGCATGTTCGATCTCTCGTGGAATCACCCCTTAGATGCCTCATTGCCTCATCAGATGCCTTAGATGCCTCGGTGGCGCCGCCGCCGCCACCGAGGCGAAAGCCTTGGATGTCTCATTAAATATCTCTTAGATACAATCGACTGAGATGGAAAAGAAGATGGATTTCGCCTTCCAACTCGTCTTAGGCTATTGGATAAGCGACACTGTCACTTTTTTTTTTCACGCCTTGCGTGAATCGCCCTTTATGAGGGTCGGTTAGCTCATTTCTCGGTACGAGGCTGGTGACCTGTTTAACTTGGGAGGCGACACCTTATAATTCAGCGGTTAGCGCACGACATGTGTGTTTCGTGAAGAAAACAAACTTTGTAACGTAAAGTGGAAAAGTTGAAACTCACGATGCACTCTTCTCGAAGTTACTCCCACTGCTCTTACAGTAGCCCAAAGGCGTGTACACAGAGGGGAAAGCAACGGTACAAAGACAGCCACCCGTCTCAAAAGTTTGAGGCTGTAGAGAGGCACCTTGTGCCTCTGAAAGCAAACATATGGGTGTCTTTGCACACTTCATAGCCCTCGAGCTATATAGTATCTCGGTCGGTGGCTCCGTGTGCGGCGTCGTAGGCACACAGGGCCAAACTTTGGGAGCAAGGTTATTGACACTGCTTGTCTTTGTTTAATGCTCTGAGAAAGGGCGAATTCTTGCGCGGCGCATTAAGTTTTGCCATGTGTCAGAACGAGGACACGTGGAAACAGTTACCGCTCTTTTTGCGAGCACGTTACAGGTGAACGCGTGCGTCGAAAATAAATATCGGCTTTCACAATCGGGCCCTTCCAACACGCTTTGTGTGCAACTCACGGAAAGCAGAAAGCGAGGGAAAATGTGAAAAATAAAGAATTCAATCTTCAGCACGTTTGTTTTTCTGTATTTTCTTTAGCATAGTGTAAGTGGTGGGTCGACTGCTTTCAATTTCCATCGCCATCTCTATTGTAGAGCTACGGTGCTACGGCCCTCCTTAATAACAGGCACCCATCGCTATATCTGAAATGAGTTTTCACTGTCTCGTAGCTGTGCTGCTACGCTGTTGCAACGGGTCATGAACTGCATATTGAGCCATTATCATTTCCAGCTGGCTATCATAACTGAAGGTAACGATAATGACCATAGATTCGTTAGACAACATCAAAAACAATCGCGTATATATTACGTAAACTTTTCAGCTGCATGTGCTATACTTATGCATGTGTGATATTGTAATAAGCATTGTGGCTGTGACTGTTGTGTCACCCTTCTGCGCTTGTGGTCAAGCGTCTTCGGCGTGTCAGTCATAATTATCCAACTGATACACTGTGCCTTGTTATGACTCTTCTGCAAGGCGCCGGTCTTGACCGCATAAACTTTATATTATGAAATGAAAAATAGCTGATCTACACATCAAAAAGTTGGTGAGAAACCAAGGCTGATAGAACTGCAAGAACCAAGGCAGAGGTTATAGGGACAGCGACACGCTCGTATTCTTACAATTGATTGATGAACATGTCTCGCTCGATTCTCGGCGCACTGTCCTTTAAAAGAGACCAGGCTAATTAATAGCTCTGCCATAATCCACAGTGACTGATGAAAGCGTACAAACCAGTGAGTTTCTTTCTCTTTTGTGTCCATGCATTGTGCGTACTGTCGATCCTATAAACTGGTCGAAGCTTTCTTTCTTTTTTTTTTCTTGAATTGCGTTAAGTGTCCGTTTAATCAAGCGCCTTATTTCCGACTCGGTATTTTTCGAGTCCCTATTTAACCCACACATATCGGTTTCACTCACGTATTTTTCTGGCCATCCCTCACACTTACTCGGCTTGTAAACTTTGTGAGTGGGTAATTTTGCGTTTAAAAGTCACGAAGACAAAACTTAAAAGCTTTGACGTAAAAACAAACGAATGTGTATCTTGTGCGATTCGACTAACTTCCAGTTGGTGGTTTCACAGAAGATTATTGTAATCATATGCTTGGTTTTATGAGGAATTCGGACTCTGTTTACGGAAGTAGAAGATGCTGTCAAAGAAACTGAAATGACGCTAGACTTTCAACTCCACCATTTCATGGAGGTTAGCTGTATTTTCAGCGTCAAGTTTCTTTTACTTGTTGCTTCAACTTGCGTTGTTGGTGTCTTTCTACTCGCCCCTGACCTGTTCGTCAGTATATCGTGTTACTTGTCTATAACCAAAACCAATTAGCTATAACCAAAACCAATTAGATATTGTTGAATCAGCACAATCTGAGGGTAAAGGTTACTGTATAAGAGCTACTACAACGCCTGTTTCAGTGCAATGCTATCTGCCAAGTTTTAAAATTCCAACTCAAGAAGTCAAGAAGTCGCCGCCATGGCTGCGGTTGGCACTGACTAACACTCCTAGGTTTAAATCAACATATATACCCCAGAAAGTGGACGGGAGGATTGCCGCCGCCGTAGCTCAGTGGTAGAGCATCGGACGCGCTATTCGAAGGTCGCAGGTTCGGTCCCTGCCGGCGGCAAGTCATCTTTTCGTCCACTTTACTTTCTTCACATTTATATTCTAAATACTACAGATAACACCCCCTGTACTTTCCTTGGCGTTATTGTCTGTTAGTTCTCATCAACTCAAGAAGTGTAACTGATGTGAAACAAATTTTCTGAAAAATATCATCAAATGATCAAACGAAGTACACGCAACAGCTTTCATCAACTTGCATGCCACTTTCTCATTGTAGAGTAGCTACATCCGTACTTTTGACGCCATACCGTTAAACAGCCCGTGTCGCAGAAATTCCGTTGTCGGTGTCGTTGGTTGCGAGCGAAAAATCATTATTGTCCGTGACCGCAAAATAGCCATGGCTGCAAATAATAAACAATGATGATGTACCCGAGGTGGAATCAAATCAAGGCCTTCGGCGTGGCAAGCAACTGTTCTACCACAGAGCCACGCCAATGCTTGGAACTGTACTGAAAGTGACTTTCATGCTTCACAATCATACGCGTCCTCTGTACAGGCATCGCAGTATATATACGAGATGGTAATATTGCAGTAAAACGTGGTACAAGCGCACATTGCCATCGGGATTCACACCATGTGAATTGCATAACGAGTTGGTGGTTTAAAGCCGGCCACCCATTATAAAAGGTTCACAAATTACTGCGCGTATACCCTTACGAACACGTAGTGAGTTCATCGCAACTTCGAAAAAGTATCACACGCGAAATTGCTACTGGTTTAAAGTGTGTCACCCATTACTAAGGGAACACACATTAATGCGCGCATTCTCTCACACACACGTAGTGGGTACACTATTGTCATAAAAGGGCTGTTGAAGAGGGTGGAAACCTTTACCTTTACTATAGGGCATGTTGTGTGTGTGTGTGTGTGTGTGTGTGTGTGTGTGTGTGTGTGTGTGTGTGTGTGTGTGTGTGTGTGTGTGTGTGTGTGTGTGTGTGTGTGTGTGTGTGTGTGTGTGTGTGTGCGTGCGAGCGAGCGAGCGAGCGTGCGTGCGTGCGTGCGTGCGTGCGTGCGTGACTGGGCGACTGAACATAATGACAAGCGAAACAGAGCGCGATGATGATGTGGCCGGATATCACTACCGCATTCAACTCCTGAAGGCGAAGCTTAAGCGTCCCCCAATTTTTCACTGAACTAACCATGTGCCTGCATTTATGGTCGACGCTACAAGAACTCGCTGAGTTGAACTGCACGGAAATTGTCCAATATGCACACGTAGGACATACCATTCGTTTCTTGTGGTCTTATAGTAAAAGCTATTGAATGAAACTAAGCTGGGTGGGATCGTCCCGAGTCATTATACTGTGCAGCGGTACACAGTTAAGACCACAAGTACATTGCTTAAAAAGAAATCGGTAAACCTTCGCTTTTGATGCAGTTAAAGAAACGCCGGTCATGCCTTTGACCATGTTCCAGTCTTAATTTGACTTGCCATATTTAAATATGCTCAGCAGCAAAAAAAAAGAAAAGAAAGCTGTCGTAACGAAACGATATGTATACAAAATTGATTATTTATAAAATTAATCGCACAGAGATCTTGACCTCTTTGTCCGTACTATGAGCTTTACTACAAACACTCTTACTTTGCACGAAAATTCTAACGAGGCAGTGGCAGACTCCAAGCACATATATACGAAGGAGCAGCCCTATAGAGACGTGGGAACAATGGTTAAAAGCGCAGCACCACACAACACAAGAGAAGACCAGACCGAGCACAGGCGCAAACTAACTGATTTATTGAATGCAGATCTCCAGATATATATACAAACAGGCTGCGCAGGCGCATCGTCACAACAATCCTCGGAAAAATCAAACATGTGACGAAATAAAATCAATTTGAGCTCGATACAGCGCAATGGTTGTGTCGCTGACACACTCCTCAGCTGCTTTTCCGATTAGAAATGCCTTTAACGTTTCACGAGCCGTTTTTTGTCTGCTTCTGCCTACAACTTTTGCGCATCGGAAACGTGGTTCACAATTCGGGCATGTCGTGCAGTGGTCGACAAGATGACTTCTCTCCTTGTTAATTAGATTTCTTGCGTGTTCCCTGATCCGGTCATTGAGACAGCGTCTGGCCGATGTATACTTTGCCGCAGGTCAGGGGAATCTCGTACACGACGTTGTTGGCACACTGAACGAAACGTCGTTCATGGTTCTTTTTATAGCCTCCCTTTTCCTCCGCACAGGTGGTGCGACGGCTAGCTGAGCGAGCTTCTGGGGGGCCGAGAAAGCCAACGGCACGCTGAACCGGCTACACACTTTTTTCAGGCTATATATGTGTGACCATGTGCATGTACGGCACCACTTCTGGCCTCTGGACGCCCGCCAGGGGCTTCGCGGCATCTAAGTAGCAACGGTGCTTCATCTTCTTAAGAAGCGTCTCAGCAACACACAAGACGACCGACCCAGGGAAACCGGCTGAAAACAGCCTCCCCAATTGAAGGTTAAAACTATTCTGCATCTTGTGAATGCACGACTTCCGAAGCGCTGAATCTAAACAGAGTTGCGATGCCTTGTTTTACCGTTTTTGAGTGAGCTGAATTGTTCGGAAGGAGCTCTTTTTGTGCACGCGTAGTATCCGCATGCACAAAAAAGCTCCTTCCATACAGTGACGTCACGGCGCGGACTCTTCAATGCCCGCCGTGGCGCGTCTACATAACGTGCGCTCGCTTGGTACGCTGTTCCGCTGTTGAGGTCGCTTTTCGCCTTTCTCAAGCTTCTGATGAAGAACGAAAACAGCATCGATAATGCTCGTAGTAAAATGACAAAAACTATACATTTCTGCGGTACAATCGCCGACGGTGCCCGCGCTCCATCATACACACCTTGATCAGGTTTGTCGTGTCGCACTGCTAATCTCGAGGATGGGATCAATTCTCGGCCACGGCGGCCGCAATCCGACGGGGGCGAACAGCACGAAGATGCATGTGCTTAGGTACAACAACATGTTAAAGAATGCCAGGTGGTCAGAATTATTCCGCAGTGTGCCCCGTAATCAAGTCGTGGTTTTGACACGTACGACACTATATTTACATTAATAGATTTCTCTGTTCACGGGCGATTCCTTTCAGAGATATGATGGTTTCACCTCCACAAGTGTTATTTGCATCGGACGCACGCGCGTATCTGCGTACAGCGTTTTTGCCGGTGTACCAAGCCTCGCGCACAGTTACAAAAACACATGCAGTGTCGAGGCTCTCAAAATATCTCGAAAAAAAAAAGCGCTTGCCCGAGAATACCGCCGCAGTTCTGTTTGTTTTTCTTACGTACTCACTCACTCATCATGCCGTTTAATTTCACATTTTCCTCGAAATAATTTAGGGGCTTCATTTCACTACAAGAACAAGATAAGGTTAATTGCGGACACTTCTTATGGCAGTCAGGTTGTGTGTTCGTGCAGCATCGTATCAGCGGCTCTGTTGCACCCGTAAGTACCAGTTTTGATAGACAGCTCGTAAATTAATTTTCCTTGCATTTGACTACCTCTGACCATCATCAACCTGTATGTGGACATGGCGTGTGAGACCACTCATTGACTCATGGAGGTGAAGAACGTTTAATTATTACTTGAGCCATGTCTCTGAGAACGCCATCGAAACAGTTCAGATCGCTCATTTCGACTTTCAGGAGTTTGTTTTGTAAGCTATTGCTATCAACAGTGTTCCCACGTGAATCTAACATTACTGATTGTGACGCGGTAGTTGATCGCATCAGCAGTTCATGCAAATCAAGGTATACGGCCACATAATCCCAGACGACTGTTGAGAAGAAATCATTACGTAATCCAAGTATATTAACATATCAGCATTTCCGAAACCGTTTTTTGTGTGGCAGTATTATTTTGTTTAATATTGTGGATACATTAAGGGATTCTCTACGATAGACAAATACATGTAAAGTCTCCTGTAGCAGAAAGCGCAACATTGTCAAATCACCAAGATAATTTGCCGAGCCAGACATAACTTGTACGACAAGCCGCAATCTAGTTAGCGAATTGAAAACGTCCTAATTTTATTTGTAATTCTTCGGGACACATATTCTAACCGTGGAGTGTACGCCAAGTTGTAATGACGTTAGAACCATTAGCGTAAATGTCTCCTTAGCACCGATTTCTTGGAGTACGTGGTGAAAACAACGCTTGTCTTGCTTCTTGCAACGAATATCTTCAGTTCGGGCGGTAGTTTGTCCATTATAAGCTCTATTACTGATATTTTCTGCAGCTTACTTAACTTTCGCTAGTAGTGAAAACATCCATCTTGTACCTTGAGAGATTTTCATTGCAAGAAAGCAGTAACTACCACCGTATTGAGAAATAGCGGGTACACGACAGGCGCAGAAAAAGGCGATCCTCGGCCGCGGAGCCAGTGAGTCCTTGCCGTGACGTCACATCGCCGCAACTGCCGCGCCGCCAGTGTTCGTTCTCGGGGCTAATAGCAGTATTTTCAAACTCCATGCTCGTTAAGTGTTTATCAGAGGTATGAATATACCTCTCTGGAACAGTGGAATGCACTTCGTTTGTCGCCACTACAACAAAACACGCGAACATAGACGATGTAATATTTACGCCCATGCTTCGTGTCATTGTAGTAGGTGACAATCAATACACAACGTGTATACTTTGACGTATATAAAAATAAAGCTCTCTGCAATTTGGTTGCGACCTAAATCCTGTGCTCTAAAAGCAGTTGCTACAGAAGGCATCCACGTGGCGGTCCATCAATGTGGACTAGCCGAAATTAGAAGCCGAGCGCGAATCTATTACCTTCAATAAAACTTTTTGTTGGGCTAGTTGGTTATTCGACATAGTGTAGGATGATCAGAGCAACTTTGACTCCCGCAAACACTCACACAAACACTCACTCATCCACCCGAGGAACACACACGACACTCAGCGCTGACTACTATCAACTGTTTATTGCACCTGAATGACCCTCTTATATAGGTACAGAAAAATGCGCAAAATCAATGAAGAAGAAAGGTGCGCATGTGGAAAGCAACACCCAAGCGAAGTATGAGCGCCCCCACCCCACCAGGCAAAAAAATTAAACAAATTGAAAAAGAAATACGAAAAAGCAGATAAACCAGCAGAACACTAAATCCTTGCATCGAGAAAAGATATTTCCTGTTGATGTAACATCAACGACGGCTCGCTAACACAATTGCCCTTATTTTTTCCAATAAAATATGCTTCCAACAGCAGAAGTGCAGATGATTTCAAGCTTCTTCCAAGAACCTGCGTGTCTGTAAATCGTGGTTCACACCCACATGCGGAAGTATGCGCCACAAGATGCGCGTACTTATCCTCATTTTTATTAACCTTTAGCGCATGCTCCCTAAGCCGGTCATTTAGGCATCTCTCGGTCATCCCGATGTACTGTTTTCCGCAGGATAATGGAATAGAGTATACAACTCCCGTGGAACATTTGACGTAGGCTTTCTCATGTTTCTTCAGGCAACCGCGTCTCTTGCCATCACAAATGCGCGGACACAACTTGGCTAGCTTTTCTGGCGCCGAAAAGACCAGAGCCACTCCATGCCTAGCAGCAACCTTCTTCAGGTTATGGGAGAGCTTGTGCAGGTACGGCATCACATGAAGCTTTGAACCCAATGGGTCCCAAGCAGCTCCATCCCTTTGTGTTCCACGTTTCATCTTCTGCATGAGAGCCTCGGCGACCGTGTTTATGACCGACGAAGGGAAGCGCGCCGCCGTTAACCGGTGGATCTGATCATAAAAACTACTGCGCATGTGGTGTGGACACGACTTTGTCAACGAAGATTCCAGGCAAAGTGAAGCGATTCCTCTTTTAACAATCTTAGAGTGCGCAGAATCATACGGCAACAGCCCCTTTTTCACACGAGGATGGTAATACCAACAAAAGTGTTCACGGTCCCACAGTAGCTTGAGGTCTAAAAACTGTAGGCAGGTGTCTGTGGGTACCTCGGAAGTGAAACTAAGTCCGCGTCCAAATTCTTTAAAAGCACTAAGTACAGCAACACAATAAGCACGCTCAACTTCATAAAAGGCATCCTTGATATACACACTTGTCGAAGTAAAACCATCCTCTTGAGAATCTAAAATGTGATCGGGGGGTGTATAGGGCGCCCGTTTGTCTAAAAGAATTAAGAAATCGTCAACATATCTAAAAATCTTTAAAACCTTCCCCCCACTTAAAAAGTTATCCAACGCCCTATCTACGTCAGCTAAAAAAATGTCACACAGAGCTGGGGCGACACACGAACCTATACAGATTCCTTGTCGCTGCAGATAGGGCTTGTCGTCAAAAGTAATAAAAGTGACGTTAAGATAAAATTCTAAAAGCGCTAAAAAGTTCTCAACGGACACGCCCGCATTGTTCATAAAAGAAACGTCACCGTTATCTTCTATGCACGTTCGGACCGAGGCCAAAAGCTTATCGTGAGGAACAGAATAGAACAGGTCTTCAACATCTACTGAAACAGCAAAGGAAATCTGCTGGTTAGTCCGAATGAAATCACAGACATCACTAGAACTTTTGGTGCGGAAAGGGTCATTGACATAAAGCGTTTTTAGTTTGCTTAAAAGGAATTTGCTAACGTTCACCTGCCATGAACCACTTTCACTAACGGTTGTTCTGAAGGGTATGTCCACTTTTCGCGGAAAAAAACACATTCAGGTTTTTGCTTTTGCTGCCTGCTAGGGTCCTCGCTAGCGTGGGTAGACCTATTTCTTTACAGAACGCGGTGAACTTTGATTTAACGCGCACGGCACTCCTTTTAACAGGTATGAAATTTTTGTTAACAGCGCTAAGCGCCTTCTGATTGTACAAACCCTCAGGCAAAACAACAAAACCGCCCTCCTTGTCGGCTTGTACTAACATCAAATGCTGCTTCTTAAAAAATGACACCACACTATTCAGTCTTTTCCTACAGCTATGGCCCGGAACTTGGGTTGTGCATTTGGAGATGCAGTCCATACCGTCTAGCAGGCATCTTTCTTGACCCTGGTTGGCCTTGGCTGAGAGAGAGAGAGAGAGAGAAATGTTTTAATGAAAAGCTGGAGATGTTTGCCTGGCTATTCGCCTGACATGCTACTCCAGGTGCTCCAGGGTGATGATTATGATATATACACTGACAACCACACACACATACATAGACTACACTGTTTACAAAGTTTCGGTCAGGCTTGTGGCCCGCAAGAAAGTCAGCAGCGCTTTCGTTGCGCGTAACGCACAGGTGCTGTTTTGCCATGGGCCCAGAATGTGCTGCAGTTCTAAGCACGAGTCCTGTTGAAGGTGCAAAGCCGCCTTCAGAGAAAGTCTTTCTGTTGCGTATCGCCTGCATTCGCAGAGAACGTGTTTTAGGTCTTCTAGGACGTTACATTGAACGCACAACGGTGAGTCCGACAGCTTGATTTTGTTCTTGAAGTAACGAGTGTAGGCGACGTTAAGTCTGATGCGGTGCAAGCATGTTTCCTCTTGTCTGTTGAGGTCTCGCGGCATATCGAAGGCACACGATGGATCAATTTTGTAAAGAGGCCCATACTGGTGACTGGCATGATCCCTGTTCAGGCCGACCAGATCATGGGCGGAAACACTTGGTGTGCACGCATACTTAGGTCCCTTTCGCAGTAGCTTTTCGATGTCTTCAGGTAGCACAGCTCCCCCGAGAACAACGATGTCCTGACTTTTTTCTGTTATTCGTTTCCCTTGAAGCCTTAGTAGGGGGGTCAACACACCCCTCCACCTTGATTCAGTTAGCTGAGCTACAAGACGTTTCACTTTCCTGAATTTATAAGCTGCAAGTAGTTCGGGGTATTCACACTGATGGATCAAACGTAGCCAGTCGTAGAGCAGCCTTACTTGGCGCCACAATTCCGCTTTAAGAATTTTCAGTACTCTTTTGACGTGTCCCCAAGAAGGTTTCACACAACTAAACAAGGCACTTACTTCATCTGGTGTGATGGCTTTCCGGATGCAGAAGGCGTACATGAACAGGGATCTCTCAGCCAAGGCCAACCAGGGTCAAGAAAGATGCCTGCTAGACGGTATGGACTGCATCTCCAAATGCACAACCCAAGTTCCGGGCCATAGCTGTAGGAAAAGACTGAATAGTGTGGTGTCATTTTTTAAGAAGCAGCATTTGATGTTAGTACAAGCCGACAAGGAGGGCGGTTTTGTTGTTTTGCCTGAGGGTTTGTACAATGAGAAGGCGCTTAGCGCTGTTAACAAAAATTTCATACCTGTTAAAAGGAGTGCTGTGCGCGTTAAATCAAAATTCACCGCGTTCTGTAGAGAAATAGGTCTACCCACGCTAGCGGGTAGCAAAAGCAAAAACCTGAATGTGTTTTTTTCCGCGAAAACCCACAAAGTGGACATACCCTTCAGAACAACCGTTAGTGAAAGTGGTTCATGGCAGGTGAACGTTAGCAAATTCCTTTTAAGCAAACTAAAAACGCTTTATGTCAATGACCCTTTCCGCACCAAAAGTTCTAGTGATGTCTGTGATTTCATTCGGACTAACCAGCAGATTTCCTTTGCTGTTTCAGTAGATGTTGAAGACCTGTTCTATTCTGTTCCTCACGATAAGCTTTTGGCCTCGGTCCGAACGTGCATAGAAGATAATGGTACTTTTATGAACAACGCGGGCGTGTCCGTTGAGAACTTTTTAGCGCTTTTAGAATTTTATCTTAACGTCACTTTTATTACTTTTGACGACAAGCCCTATCTGCAGCGACAAGGAATCTGTATAGGTTCGTGTGTCGCCCCAGTTCTGTGTGACATTTTTTTAGCTGACGTAGATAGGGCGTTGGATAACTTTTTAAGTGGGGGGAAGGTTTTAAAGATTTTTAGATATGTTGACGATTTCTTAATTCTTTTAGACAAACGGGCGCCCTATACACCCCCCGATCACATTTTAGATTCTCAAGAGGATGGTTTTACGTCGACAAGTGTGTATATCAAGGATGCCTTTTATGAAGTTGAGCGTGCTTATTGTGTTGCTGTACTTAGTGCTTTTAAAGAATTTGGACGCGGACTTAGTTTCACTTCCGAGGTACCCACAGACACCTGCCTACAGTTTTTAGACCTCAAGCTACTGTGGGACCGTGAACACTTTTGTTGGTATTACCATCCTCGTGTGAAAAAAGGGGCTGTTGCCGTATGATTCTGCGCACTCTAAGATTGTTAAAAGAGGAATCGCTTCACTTTGCCTGGAATCTTCGTTGACAAAGTCGTGTCCACACCACATGCGCAGTAGTTTTTATGATCAGATCCACCGGTTAACGGCGGCGCGCTTCCCTTCGTCGGTCATAAACACGGTCGCCGAGGCTCTCATGCAGAAGATGAAACGTGGAACACAAAGGGATGGAGCTGCTTGGGACCCATTGGGTTCTAAGCTTCATGTAATGCCGTACCTGCACAAGCTCTCCCATAACCTGAAGAAGGTTGCTGCTAGGCATGGAGTGGCTCTGGTCTTTTCGGCGCCAGAAAAGCTAGCCAAGTTGTGACCGCGCATTTGTGATGGCAAGAGACGCGGTTGCCTGAAGAAACATGAGAAAGCCTACGTCAAATGTTCCACGGGAGTTGTATACTCTATTCCATTATCCTGCGGAAAACAGTACATCGGGATGACCGAGAGATGCCTAAATGACCGGCTTAGGGAGCATGCGCTAAAGGTTAATAAAAACGAGGATAAGTACGCGCATCTTGTGGCGCATACTTCCGCATGTGGGTGTGAACCACGATTTACAGACACGCAGGTTCTTGGAAGAAGCTTGAAATCATCTGCACTTCTGCTGTTGGAAGCATATTTTATTGGAAAAAATAAGGACAATTGTGTTAGCGAGCCGTCGTTGGTGTTACATCAACAGGAAATATCTTTTCTCGATGCAAGGATTTAGTGTTCTGCTGGTTTATCTGCTTTTTCGTATTTCTTTTTCAATTTGTTTAATTTTTTTGCCTGGTGGGGTGGGGGCGCTCATACTTCGCTTGGGTGTTGCTTTCCACATGCGCACCTTTCTTCTTCATTGATTTTGCGCATTTTTCTGTACCTATATAAGAGGGTCATTCAGGTGCAATAAACAGTTGGTAGTAGTGAGCACTGAGTGTCGTGTGTGTTCCTCGGGTGGATGAGTGAGTGTTTGTGTGAGTGTTTGCGGGAGTCAAAGTTGCTCTGATCATCCTACACTATTACCTTCAGCGGTGCGAAAAAGGTCATTTACTCAGATATAATTTATGGTTGCAATGATACACCACGTGGGACCTCAGTTCGAGTGTAAGACTGAAGTTTGCGCACACGACTCGCTCTTTGGGTACAATAATTGGTTCGTTTCGGACGCAGAGTTTCTAAGGGACATAAGAAGGGGACGGCACGTGTTCATTGATGCGACCACGTTTCTTCATTAGCGCTCTTTTGCGTCGTTGTCCTATTGTGCCTTTCGGATAGAGCAACACACCTCGAATGTACGCAAGATTATTAGAACACCGTGCTTAAGGAATTCCTAGAGCGTCTCTGACAGCAGTATCTATCGAACGTGTGGGAGCGGCAGTTTATCAGTACGGGCCGAAGCAACCGGCCCTCTTTTCTATGGACGCAACGGGGCATCTTTTACATGTGTGCTTGCACTGGGACACGTGCAGACCCGCACAAACGCGTGATATATGTACCAGTAATCTGCGAAATACAACCAGTGCAGGCATTCACGTATACGGCCTTTTTTTGTTGCACCCATACCTGCAAATGTAGGCTAGTGAAAGTATCACTTCTAAGGCGTAGTAAGACTATGTTTCTAAAATTCTAAATTCAAAGTGGTAAGCAGTTTACTGTGGTTACGATATTATTAATGTGGTGTAGGACACGCAACATCCCCCTCAAGTGTGTTGTAACATTGGCGTAGCCAGAAGGGAGGTTAGGGTGGCTCAATCCTCCCCCCCCCCCCCCCCCCCAAATCTTTCCGAAATTTTCAGATTTGTTTGTATATACAAACCTGCGCACGTTAAAGCGCACGCAAAAACATACATTCAGGGGGTCGCCCCCGCGCCCTCCCCCCACCTCCCGCAACATAATTTTTTGTTAACGCCCCCGTCTTGTACTGTCCTATTGTCATTTCATGAGCCCTACATTACAAATTATATTGTGTTGCCACTGAAGTGCTACCCTGCACTGGGAAGGTGAAGGGAAAGGAAAGTTTGATAGGAGCAATATCGGTATCTTCTTGCAATATTTACGTATATTCATTTGATTTAGACTCTTCTTTTCTTTCAGAGTTAGTTACATATGTAAATGAACGAGCCCTGCCCCAATCCTCCAAAGGTTCCTGTGTGGAATTATAACTTTACATAGTTGGATTTGGAATACATACGCAATATTGATTGATTGATTGATTGATTGATTGATTAATTTATTTATTTATTTATTTATTTATTTATTTATTGATTGATTGATTGATTGATTGATTGATTGATTGATTGATTGATTGATTGATTGGTTGATTGATTGATTGATTGATTGATTGATTGATTGATTGATTGATTGATTTCTATGGGTACATACGGCTAAGTTTAAGAAAACAAAGTGCCAATCGAATGTATTGCGGTGTCGGTTAGCATAAGTTTAGAAGATTCACCTCTTTTTCCTGCCAGCTCTTAGAAACAAGAAATTATGTGCTTAATGCAAAGAACTCGGCCGCCGCTATTTCATTTCCTTGCTGTGCTTCACGAAGAACCGAAGAGAAAAAGTGAATGGGCCGCTAACATAGAATCATTCAACTCGCTTCCAATATTCAAGATATTCAAAGTTCTTCGAGCCTCAATGGAGGAATCTTATGCCTTAAATTAAGCCGAGGAGATCCCGTCTCTCCCGCAAGTACTTCAGCAAAGCAATTATTTTGGATCACTCAGCCGGAGTGATTCTGTCTTGTACAAAGTTTGTTAGGTTGCGTGCAAATACTATATCTCCAGCTGTTTTGCAACTTGTTCTTCTGAATTGCAACTACGCTTTTTTTTATTAAATGCGTTTAAGGGGAGATTAGTGCCTAGGTATGGCTCCGGCTATTCCTCTTCTCTTACATGATATTTCGCGTTATGCAGTTCTCATTGAGAATGAAGTAATGCAAAATTTACGCATGAAAATGTCCACTCACGCTCTTTAAGCTATTTCATTTTCTTTAACTTCAGTACTCCTTGGCGTTATTTGCAATGCCTGAATCAGATAATGATGTGATCATTTCTGAGAGCAAGCGTTGGGAATCCTTTACAGCAAATATATTATAGAACAGCAATGAAATGATCTTGCCGTAGCCGTAAGAGCAGAAAACGACGATATGAAAAGTTAAGATTAAAGGGATTAAAGGGAATATTTCTTGAGGAAAGGAAGCGTATGGTGCAGATGCTAAATAAGAAAAAAAATGTTAAACATATGCGTAAGTGCGGCTTACCTTTAAGCATAGAGCATTTCAACTGCAACGTAAACACTGATAACTCCTCGTACCGTTGTTTATCTCCATTCTTCTCTCCTTATATTTCTTCCAAAGGTTCAAAAAAAGGAATTATCGCTTTTTCCTGTCTTCATCGCTTGCCTCGCTGAGGGGACTACTAGCAGTCTGAAAAGAAAGAAAAAGAAGCTCTCCTTTCAAAGTCTTCTCGGTTAACTGAACTCCCGACGCCCAAAGCCAGGCGACGGCAAGCAGGTCACAAGAGAAAGTGTACGAAATTTAAGAAAGAGCCTCAGAAATATAACAGCTGCAAAGAAAGTAAGAATAAAACGTTGTGATGAAACTGCAGCGAAGAGATACTGTTTCTCGGCTAGAGGAAGTTGCGGTGACAGCTGTGGCACTGCCGACCGGTTGCCCACTTCGCGTGATATACTGACCGAAGTGGCAGGTGTCGCTGCGACTGTCGACAAGGTGTTTGGACTTTTGTTTTCCCAAAACAAGCGATTATCGCAACTTTTGCTTCTTCCTTCCTTCCTCATTTTTCCTTAGATGATTACTTTTATTACTTAAAACTTTTCTTTTTCTTTCAGTGTTTGAGTACATGTGCTTCCTGCGCGCTGCCCTCTACCTTTTGTTCTTCTTCTTTACGGAAGTCCCATAAATCGCTCTAATGCAAGACTAACAATGCAAGAAATAACATAACATAATAAAGACTGCAGAATAAACGCGAGTTAAACTAGACCGCCGAGCTCCGTAAGAGTCGCATTAGTTGTTATAGGTCATTCTTACCAACACCATTCTTTTTGGATCTCCTTCATAGACTTATGTTTTCTTTCTTTTAACGAGAATGTAAACCGTTATATTGAATCATAAGCTCTCGTGAAGTCATACCAAACAACGTCCTAAGCATCACTGGTAGATTGTTGCTCAGTGGTACGCAGGGTTCATTTGTACCGCGCACTAATTTTGCTGTCTTAATTTTTGAGACCACTCGCGTGCTCGTTACAATCCGTCGTGTATTACAATCCGTCGCACAAAAATAGTTCCACCTAATAACCTTTCCAAGCGGGAGCCTGCGATTGTTATCGATACCGGCGGGATGCAGAAAACTATCGACTCGTAATACATGCCTAATTTTCTGACGCCTATATCTTAAATATGTAGGAGACCACACGGGTACTACGTTGAGGTTGCGCCCGAGAGCTGTGCGAGCGTCATGATTGTCTGAATAGTGTCGTAAATGGCCACTGTTTATACGATCTTCTCTCTGCACCTGTCACGCTGCTTGCAGGCGAATGTCTCGGCCGCGTGGAAGATCTCGACTCTTCGTCTTTGGTTGACGTCCCGGATGACTGCTGCAACCCACCAAATGCCCTGTCGGCACTCGGGGAGTCATCCAGTAATATATTTTCCAGTGCCATCGCCGATACCCCGCACCTCCACCAAATGTGAAGAGGTTTATTGGTCGTTGAAAGACGTAATGGTCGTCAGCGGCAAGCAAGCGAGAAGAAGCGTCCAGAGGCACAGCGGCGATCCGAAACACGAGCCGAGCGAGCCGAGCGTTGGCGATGCTGCTGGATGGAGGCGCATCTTCTTCTTCACAGTAACTACGTGACCCCCATGTTGACGAAAAATTGCGACATGGCCTTGCATACCAGCAGATATGCAAGTAGTGGTAGTTTGGACCTTTAGAATTAAAAGGGGTTCAAGCTCCGGAGAGGATCTGCGGATGCAAAAAATTACAACCGAAATGTGAATGCGAATGTCCTCAATACTTCTGGCTACGGAACATTGAATGAGTTACCTCAACCTCGAGGATACATTCGAAGAATTACAAAGTGCATAAATGCTGAATTAAACCATCCTAGTGTTAAAAGGCTTAGTAAAGGATTTTCACAGACCCAGTAAAGCTTAAATAAACTTTAATCCACAGCAGTTTGTGTGCAACTCGGAACTAATTTCGCCCAATCTCCTCTCACGTACATCTCGTTGGTGAATTCCCACGAAGTGGAGTGAGCAATATCTTAATACGACACCAGGGGCGTAACCAGGGGGGAGGGGGGTTCCACCATACTTTATGAATGTTCGTGCGTGTGTTTGTATGTGTACCTGTATATATACGCAAGCAAAATTGAAAATTTTCGCGGGCGGGGGGGGGGGTGTTCAACACCCCCCCCCCCTGGCTACGCCCCTGTACGACACGCTTTTCTTTTTTTTTTTGCAGAGGAGTAGTTCTAGGCTAGTTTATGACGAACGCTGCCAGCGTCTACAGGTTGTGTAGAAAGAAGTCGAAAGTGCGAAGGCGAGGTGTGAGAGGCGAGTAGCCACATGGGCCAGTCGCCTCTTGGGGTGCTTAAAGGGACACTAAAGGCAAGTATTAAGACGACGTTGATTGTTGAAATAACTGTCCAGAAACCTCGTAGGGCTACTTTTGTGCCAAGGAAGTGCTTATTTTGAAATAAAATCATGTTTTAGTGGTCCGCATCACGTTAGCGCACTTCAAGTCACCCGCCTGAAAGCGGTGTTTCTCACGCCACTGCTGCCGTGCCCAATGTTGCCCGTCTTTACTGCGCGGCGGCGGGCATCCGGCAACATCACATGCATGCGGCATTTTGTCGAACTTTCTGTCGGAGCGACTTTCACGAGCGCGCAAAACGCACGCGTCAGTACGCGATACCGAAACTACCACTGAGATTCGACCGCGTGAGCGAAGCAGAGTGCCGGGCGAAGTGCAGTTCGGCGAAAACGGAACCTTTGAATCACGCGCGCCGTTCCCCATGGCAACGCCAAAGAGGTTCTTTTTCCATGAATCAAACAGAAACGAACAAGCAGCATTTTATTACGTCTCTTGATGCACGGAAAGTTCTTTTTTTATTGCAGCTAGTTTAATTACGAGTGATTAATTGTAGTCGAACTCTCTCACGTCATCGGGATCATTTTCAAAATGTGCCGCTCTTGGCGCTCATCGTATGATACATTCAGCTTAATTTCTCGGTAAGTAGGGCACCGCTGTTGATGATATTGCCGTTTTAGACGTTGTCGTACATTGAGTTTTCACTCTGACATAAATTGTTATTTCTCTTTATTGTCCCTTTAAAACGGCGGTGCGATGCTTCTTGTATGTGATGGTGTGGAACTTGTAGCGAGATCGTCGGTGCCGCACCAAAGATATGCGCTGGTCGCCCAGCATCAGACAGTGGAATGCCTCTGCTTTTTATTTTTTTATTTTTTCAAAGTATACGTTGCCCACACGTCGCATGTAGTTACGTATTGCGATGTAATTAGTATGTAAAGACATAAGTAACTAGCTAAAATGATGTTTATCATAACGCATAGTAAGTACCCATACATCGCAAAGTCACACATCGTGTTTATCGCGAATATGGTTCCATCAGTGCCTAGACGTTGAGAGACGATGGAAATGAGGAAATTCGCAACGTAATATCTTGAGTTACGGCACGGACTCAACAGTTGAGGCTCGAAATTGAAGTCAATGGTTGAGCGGCCACACAATGGTTAAAGACGGGGACGACTTTTAGAGAAATGACGCCGTTGCTGTAACGTTGGTAAATAAAGCTGCGCGAATGGTTACAAGTGCGTTTTAAGTCGCCGTCTTGGTGTTTCATGATGTGAGAATTTCAGAAGCTACATAACACACCGCCAAATGCCAGCGCGGTCTGTTCCATGTAAAATCTGTGCTCGATCAATAAGGGTATCCGTGTTTCCATCCAATATTATTTTAACCTTCAGCTTAATCAAAAACACTCGAAATTGTATCGTAGTTATCTTCTTTACCGTTAAATACATTTTAATGGGAGAGGGGCGCAGAAACACATACTTCAATATATTATCTAAAGGCGCTTTGTGGTGACAGGGATCTTGGCTTATCTGTCCCTACGCAAATGGTTTTCTCTACTAGTATATTTTTTTTCGCGCAGATGTCACAATCATTCGCGTGATCCTATATTGCGGAAATAACGATGCTTAGCAACCGGCATTCGTTCATTTGCTTGTCGTAGACGTGTTGGACGTTACTGAAGAGCTTTAGTAACCAGTCCCATAGCTCGAAAACAAAAATAACGAAGTCTACCCGAAGGCATATGTCGCCATCTGCCCAATATATCGATCGAGCCCGGCCTCATCCTTCCCGGATGTGACCCAAGAGTCAGTTTTGTCTTGGTTACCGCCACCAGCTTGTCCATGGTGCACTGTACATGCCAGTACGTATATAAAATTACTATGCTTCGCTTCCCTGTACTTCTTCATTGATCGTTCCGTGCTTTTATCCTATTAAGGGGAATAGCCTTATCAAATTTTCTTTTTTTTTTGTTTTTGTAATGCTTGCGCGCGGCAGGAGTGAGCTAATTGCAGATATCTTCCTCTTTCTCTTCTTGTTTTTTTCTGTCTTAATATTGCAAGCGCTAAATCTAGGCGTTCATAATCGATAGGCAATCGTTTGCGTTTCGTGTAGTAATTTTTTCACAAAAAAACGAAGTGTTTCACTGAATGCTGATTAAGGCACGCAGTGCACCCGGGGAATCATCTGTTTTCACGTTTCATCTAAAAAAAATATCCTCTTGGCTCCATTTTAATACAGCGAGGCTGTATATAGGCAGGCGAAAGCAAAATTCGTCCGTCCTATGTACGCAGAAACTCCTAGCGCGTATGGGCCACATCAATTGAATAAATTCCGCTACTCACCATTGTTCCACTAAAAATGAAGAAAAGAACACACGGGGGGCAAACACCAGTTAGGACTACTGGACAGGCAGTAATGAGCTTTTTTTCAAACTCACGTCATCCCGCAGCAGCAGCCGGTTGAAGAACCCGGATGAAAGCGCGGCGGGTTTTTTTATCGTCTGCTGCCGCCATTGACTTGAATGGTTGTCTTGACAGACGCTGCAATCACCAACCATTTTCTGGATGTTTCAGGTCAGCAATCAGTGTGCAAGCTTACTGTCTTTTGCCAATGCATACTAATGTTCCACCATCATGCTTAGAGGCTCGAGACACCAAGTTAGTCAGCAATTTCTTACCTTGTTTGCTACTCAAAGCGCGTCGCCGGGACGGAATTTTTCTGCTTAACATAGATTTTGCGCTTACCGCAGCGTGTGCTGCGGTTCGTGCTCAAATATTGTTACTTGCCTAGTTTCTGAAGAAAAAAATGTATGCAGTCGCACTGAATCTGAAAGCTGTAGGAAGTGCGGAGCAGTGATTTCGTCCGTCCTTCAGCGATGAACTCAAGCAGCGTGTGTTGGGGGCACTAGTTGGTAAGACATTATTAAGGAGTTTGAGAATTGGGGCCCCAAGGAGCTTGGGGACCCAAAAAATTCATGCATGATCAATTCTCTCCATGTTATTTTTTTTTTTATTTCGGCTACTTTACATCTATTGATTAACTTCGTAAGCTCTGTCAGTTCTTTTTGTCTGTTGTGTTTGCGGCTTTCATGCACTGACGTTCCTTAATAAGGTTTTCCGTCTCCTGGGAGAGCGTGCCAGTGTCCTGTATAATGACTGTACCTGCGACTTCCTCTGCGCACTCCATGTGCAGTATAGCACACTCCGTGCTGTACTCCGTGCGAGTGTGCTATACTGCACGGAGCGTGAAAACAAGTATAGCGCAGCGGTGCACCACTGCACACTCGGTGTGCAATGGTGCACGGCTATGTTATACTTGTTTCTGCCTGCGTGGCACCATACATGGCTTTCGTATGCTTTACCTTCTCCCTTCTTCCTTTCCATCTTCCTCACCCTCCCACCACTTCTTCTCACCCGCACTTCCGGCATACTACCCTACTCACTTAAGGCATTCTACGAGTACCCTACACCAGCTCAGCACGTCAAAGCGCAAGGCTTTCTTCGTGTTCTTTCTTATAGGCTGCTAGGCATACGCTACAAAGAATCGAGGCGACTGTTATATCAACACATTTTTCCACTAACCACTCCAGGAAACTTAAAATACTTCGGCAGTATTAAACGACGCAGTTTTCAGAGTAGTAAACATAGCCATGAGACTGTAATGAACCAGCTGCGTGAAAATGGCATTAACGTAAACACGGAGAAAGTGCAGAGGCAAAAGTTTCGAAGAAGTGCAAAGTTTTCGGGATTTTTTTTTTTTTTGATGGACCATCGTGCCGCAATGACCTTGACCTTTCTTGTGCTAATCAGCGTGCTCAAATGCCACGCTTGCGAATATTTCTCTTTATCTTTTACGCTTTCGCGAAAACCTCGGCAGTAATCTCTTTGATAACTATTTACGTACTAAGCGCGAAAGGGAAAAATGAAGAGAAAAAAAAGTTCTCAGTGCTGTTCTTCCGCAGTTTTACTGCTCGCCTCACAACTTCCGAGAGCATCGACGAAACATTTCTCGGCAGAGCGAACGGCAAGAATAATATGCTCATTATCTTCATTATTTTGTGCCGCATGGAACGACTTGCTTCGCTAACGAGCGGCAAATCCTTCTTAGCAGACACTAAGTCTTCCCTCGGCGTTTTCCTAAATTTTTCGCTTGAAAAAAAAATTTACCGAAAGGCGGCTGATCGGGGCATTTATGTGATGCAAGCATCATGCGGCCTTGCCGAACTAGGTAGTGAAATTGCACTCGACACTGACTGCGCAATAATACTACACTTATTCACTTTAATGCTGCGCAGAGCAAAGTGAATAACAAAACAACGTTCTGTGGTTTGTCATCTGGACGATGATTTTCCTTTTGCTGTTTTTCATTCTTCTATTCGTGAGCTTTAGTGTGCATAGATTTTCTTTTTGCCGTTTTTCATTCTTGTATTCGTTGGTTTTAGTCTACATATAGCACTTGTGCGAAAGCAAATAGGCCAAAGTCACACGGGACGATAAACATTTTATTAAACAAGAAAAAAAATCCGCCTTGCTTCATCTTTCAGAATCACAGCCGGATTTGCAGCTGCACTCAAGCAGACAGGGAACACTTACTGAAGAAATTGACTGAAGTCAATTACGATTGCAAATTCGAATAGCGTAGCGTGCACTCTTCGATGCATCACATCAAAACGCATCACATCTTCGATGTGCTAGATTCCACACAATCAAATTCGTGAGGAAACCATCAGCGCTTGTCTGTGGACTGTTATTACGATAAATCCATTTTCAATTTCGCCCGCACGTAACCTTTCAGAGCATTCGCTTAACGAATACTTTGCACAGTTCGTGCTTCAACCACGAAATTCAAACTTTGCACGCACATTACCAATAACAGTTCTCGTGGGGGGACATCAGGCTGAAATATTATGCCCTTCTTAAAGGACAATAATTATGTCCCGCGACGCATGCATAAATCATTAGCACCCATAAGCTCTAACTAAGGCACATTAGTTAGAATTGACTAACATTACCTATGGTCATCGCCGCATTTCCAAGGAACGTAAACCCGCCTCCTCGCTTCGTTCACCGAGGACTCCACGGATACCTCGCATAACAAATGAAGGTTAGAGAGAGAACGATGGCTTAGTAACTCGCATACCTAGCAAACCCAGAAATGTTGAACATTTTCCACACGTTATTTCAGTAGACATCCTGTAAGAATAAACGCAGTGTGTAATGTAAGTCTCTCAGTGTATTTATAGAAACATATAGTACGAAGAATATTTTTAAAGCCTTCAGGTTTTTGACGAAATATTAAGAAGCTGTAAATTCCACACATGCGTTTGATGTCATACGGTGTTACCTATGACATTCCCGCGTTTATTCGTTAGATAAGTCTTTGACCCGTGCTTTCGTTTTCTCTGTGTGCGTGTACTGACTTCGCACCGTCGATGATGGACGTTGCGCTCCCGAAAAGCTTGTACTCCAAATTTGCTGAATAAGGCAGACCTAACCCTCGCATATCAAAAGCGCGAGTCAAAAAGAACAAGTCTAAAGGACAGATCACAGTGACAAGTCGAAATGACAAGTCAGAAGGACAACTCAAAAGGACAAGTCAGAAAGACGAGTCAATATAGGACCAATCAGAAGGGCAAGTCAGAAGATCTGGATCGAAAAAAAAATCGGAATTTCTCAATATGAGCTCGTACAGTCGACTACGCCCCAGTCAGAATAATTGTGAAGAAAGGACATGTGAATTGAATTCAAGAGCTTGCAACAGTGCCTTTGTAAGACCTTTTTAAACGCATCACAAGAGAGCTCGCACATAAATAGTTTTGTTCATGTACAATGGAGTTCCGAAGGCCGCAATAAAATGGTGCATTAGTCAAAGCTGTGGATTGTTTGTCACTCATCTGTGAATCAAGTAGGACATCTGTACTTCGATGAAATGCTGCGTGTATATTGTCGCTCCACTTCAGCTCTCAAGGAAAGCAAGCTGAATCAGACGGCTGCAGTTAAGAGTGTTTCCATTGTACTTAAGGAGGGGTCCTATATGTAGCCCTGCTGCATTCCATTTCTTCCTGTATCGGGGCTTACTGTATTCTCAGGTACCTTATTCAAAGCTTCAACATATCCCGAAAGGTGTCTTTGCCTCGTATTCTTCATTCAACCGTACAAATAAGCCGCACGCGCTGCTTTTCCAGAATGTCCACGCAATTCACAAAGTAAACAGAACTAGAAAGACGTCAATCTTAATTAAAGGTACGAAAGAAAAGTGGATGCGCACGGCAAAATTTCTACTCTGTCAAATAAATATGGACTGCATCTTCTTCTTTGGTGCAATGAAAATGCGTATAAGTGAAGTGTAAAATCATGTACAGCAGTACAAGTTATCTGCAGCTATGGACATTTTCTTCTTTTTTTTGGACGTCGATAATATTTTCTGGGATCCTTGATCAGACGCCGTCTTTTGCTGGAGCCTAAGCTGTGCTGGAGGACAACTCTAAATTTGTGAGCGCACGAAGCCTGACGCAAAGGAAACAAAGGGAATATTTTTATTGACTTGAACACGCGCATACTTTGTGCCACCTCTCGAACACGAACACGTACTCTGCATGGAGGAGATGTTTCCGTGCTTCTATAAGCTGGTGTGTCTCGCACAAGATTTTCCGAAGAATCAAGATCTGCGAAATTAGATTTTTGTTCTCTTCTATTGACCGGCATATCATTCAAATTATTCTCGAAAATTTGTTGTATATTGAAGAGCGGCGAGCGAACAACACAATTCACACATCACAGCATATCTTCAGTTACCTATGTATGAGTCGCACTATACACATTTCAAGCACGCTTTCAAACGAACCGCTTTTCTCGCGAGCACCTGACCTTCCGAGAAGCGTTTTTTCAAGCTACATAGAGCGCAGAGGAAATCGCAGTACCTATATTTAGTTGAATTCCCTTTACGATCATGCAGTATTCAGCAACTTTACAGAACAATAATTCAAAATGTTCACTCGCGAACAAATAAAAAAAAAACTTTGCGTTGCTGCTGAAGAAAAATGATGTCAATGAAAGAACAAATCAAGAAGCGCAGAAAGAAGTGGTGTTGGCGGTAATTCTTTACAAACATTCACATGCTCTACATGCCTCTCTCATCGAATAGGAAGAAAATTGCGTTTTGTTATTTCGGCTTTGACGAACTTTATGCTCGCGTCATCTACCTTTATCTCATTCTTTTTAAGAAACTCACTGGGTCCCAGTGGCGTAGCCGGGTGGGGGGATGGGGGGGGGGGGGAGGTTGGGGGGGCGCACATCGGGTGCGTGCCACCCCCCCCCACCACTTCATAGCAAGGAGGTGCCCCCCCACGAAACAAATTTCTGCCTACGCTCCTGCTGGGTTCCCTTATGCCTTCACCTAAGACGACTCGAAGGCGAAAGCCATCTTCTTTTTCTTCTCAGTCGATGTGGACCGCCACCCTTCGTATTGCCTCCAGGATTGGAGGCACCTCACCTGGTCTTGCACTGCCTCGTGATCGCACCCATCTTTGACCAAGCTACGATGTCATGCGACGACACCATCATGTAGCCTTACGTCACGTGACGTCAAGAAGACGTCATAATGACGTCACAGATTTTAGCGATCTGTGACGTCATGACGCCGTCATATGGGGACGTCATCACGTGATGATGATTTTTTTGCATCGCTCGTGTTGTCCCGACGCCGTGGGACTCCGACGGTGAATTTTCGCGTTTGATGAGGCCTCTAACCCCCGTATTCTCAAACAAGCCTCGACTCGAATTTCGTCCTTCCTTGACGGAGTTGAGCATAGCGCCGCAGCTCGACTGAAAACGACGCCGCGCTTCCCAAGAATAGCTGAAAATTATCGCTGATATGTGGTTACTTCTTCTGCCGAGAGACGGCGCTCCGATCCACTTTCTCAAGTGAAGGTGAAGCGTTGAGTGGAGGGACGCTGTATAATACGGGAGTAAGGCTTTCGCCTTAATAAAAGATGCTTCAACGGTCTGATGTTTTTTCAACGATGCTCAACGCAAGCGATTAGCGAGAACAAGACCCCAGGGAGCTCCGACAATCCGTGAGCGAGAGCGCAGCGGAAACGCGCTCTACAATACACATAATGCGAGCGCATGCAGCACTTTGTCGGGCACTCCAGAGTCAGTTCGCAAGGGGACTATGTTGAAATTTGGGGCGGTCTTCACGCGTCCATGTAAGATACACACACAGCACTGCTGGTCATCCACCTTCACAAAGTGGATTGGCTTCAACTTTTTCATCTGTCAAATTTTATTCAGGCAGTTCAGCAGAGAGAGAGAACCAAACTTTCATTAACGAGGCAGCTTTTAAATGCGAAGCATTTCTTGGCTAAACCAAGGCGCTTTGAGCGCTTCTATCTACGTATCTATCTGTCTATCTATCTATTTAGCCGCCTACGTCTGGGTGCTCTCGTGATCGCCTCCTTACACTGGTGTAGACCAAAATTGGCATTGGAGAGGAAGACGGTTAGGCGAATATGACTGCCTGGACATGACATTAATAACTTGAAAATCCTGTCGCCTACGTCGTTAAAGCCTTTCCTCCAGGCACTTCTGGCACATATCCGTATACCACGGGCCAGGGTAAGCAGGTATGCGCCACATGTGATTGACAGTTTATATCTTCCCGGGAATGGTGAGAACAGACATCGTTAACTTAAAATGCGAAAGCGTAAAGAAAAACAGAATTTGGTTTCGTTAACCCGATGAATACATAGAATAAAAATCAGGATCCCAGCAGACATCGAACCCAAGCATTCTGCGTGACAGTCAGTATTCTACCATAGAGCCACGCCACGTTTTCAAACTGCTTTGAAAAACACCCTATGCAGGCGTAATGTCGGTGCAGCATCAATTGTGGTTGCAGACCTGTCATTCTAATTTTATAACAAAGCAATAAACATTACATATGTACTCCTATGATACAGGCGTCATGCCGGGTTAGCGTCAACTGTGGTTTCAGTGTTGGCTCCCCTTTCATAGAAGTCTAATAAACATTACATTTGTGTTCCTATAGCTAAGCTGCTGGACGCCGGAGGAATACGCTGACTAAAGTTAGATATTCACATCATCGCACCGTGAAGTGCACTTCGATTCCGGGAATACTCACCTCTGTGCTCTAAAGTGAGTGCTGACGTTACGTCAGACCATGAGTTACTCTTTAAACGCCAGTGTAGTAGACGTGCCTGGTAAGGCCACGATGTGCACACAACTACTGCGCTTTCACAAACACGTCGATCCATCTCGTAACGCTTGGCTCAAAGCCAAAAAAATGCAGCATAGACAACTACTCGCTTATTGCTTCACATAAAAGCGTTTCCCACTAGGCGTGGGATCTGCTGACATTTTGCTACTTGAGTCCAGAGATTGGCCTCCTCAGAAGGATGGCGGCTTGGTCTAGTTGGTAGACCATGACGAGCGCTATAGCACAAGCTGCGGACTATGGACAGAGTAACACACGATGGCAGCGCTGTCCGCGTGTGTTGCTGTGTCCTTCCTCCCCAGCTTGCGCTGTAGCTCTCGTCATGGCCTACTCAGTCGAGATAGTCAATCCTTGCTTCATTATTTCGTAAAAAACTAAAGCGTCTCGTAAACCCTGGAGTGCTGTCCTTCCAACCCTTCCGCTCATGCACCTTCTGCACGCTTCATGCGAGTCAGTCTCCACAGTAATCAGGGTCTTCTTGCATGTCGCGTTTGCCAATGCCAGCTCTTCCCCCTGTTCGCGTCCTTGACAGGTCTGGGCGTGTCTTTCATTGGCTCACCGTTACTGTCGACCACGCAGATTGTAAATCGGTCGCTTGTTCAGTACACCGCCGCGTCTGTCTACCTCGCGTTTTCTTCTTTCTCATTGATACCTTCGTGCACTTGCTTGAGCATTTGCATTTGACCCTCTCTTCTTCTCGTGCCTTACTCGAAGATCCACTTTTTTTTCTAGCCATCAGAAAACACACCGCGCACAACTCCGATTGGCGTTTGACGCGTTCACGACACCTCCTCAAAATTTCGCGTCAAGTAGGAAAGCCGTCGCTTCGCTGTAAAGCAGATCACGTCAGAGGGAGTACAGAACTTTCACGAGGAAAAATCTGTATTTTGGAATAATTTTCTTCTTGTTGCACTTCTGCGCGAGCACTTCTCTTTCCTCCTTTTCCGCCGAGGCATCTAAGGAAACCCTTTACTGTACGGTGCAGTTCGTCATGTACGAGGATTCACCATCGAGCTTTCAGCGAATGCACTTATGTTCACTGACTGCCGTAGTGTCACGCGGCGGGTCGTGTCACTGAAACGCGCTTTGGGACAGCGGACGCGTGACCTGAATCGTATACTAATCCTGAGACTCGAACGTGCGCAGCATCCAACTTTTCTCGTGCGTGGCGAGCTGCGTGTGAAAGCGAGGAACTGGGCAATACAAACGAGTTGCTTTATAACGTGTATTTTTCTGGCTAATTCCCGAGCCTCTTTGCGGCTGTGAGGTAGCTTCTAATGCAACAATAACTTAGCATCACGTGTAAACCTTGAGTGGTACCGAGTCCTGATTTTGAGGAAACAGATCGCGGAGATTTGTTTTTTTTTTCTCGTGATCTCTGAAGACTCCGAGAGTTGACTTTATTAAAGCGAATAAATAGGTATAAATTTTATGGAATGTCTTATAGAATATCTTATGGAATGTCTTTCCCCTTCGTTTCTCTCTCTTTCCCTCTCTCTTGTGTGGTTAAATAATTTAACAAATAGTGCCTGCTCTTATCTATAAACCTGAACAATAGTTTGGTTCTACAGATTTTTTTTCTCTAATAAATTTTCAATCTTTTAAGCTCACTACTGTAGTCATCAAAAAGATGTGTATGTTTTTTTCGGTATTATGTGCGAACCTTGGCCCTGTAGACCACGTATTTAGTCGATCAAGTTGATGACGCGGGCAAAGCGATGCGGGCATTGATACTGTTATTAAAATCGACCGGGTTAAACGATCGCTCGTAGGCGTGTAATCGACAGGCGCACATGTACCCTGACAGTGCTTTCTACCCTCTTCTTTTTCCCTTTTAATCCCCTAATTTGTTCCTCCCAGTGTAGGGTAGCAAACCGGACGTGCGTCTGGTTGACCTCCCCGCCTTTCATTCCTTTCCTTCCTGCTCCTTCTCTATACAAGACGTAATCTAGCTTTGTAAGTCCGAGTTAGCTAACAAGTGCGGTAACGCAAGACATAAGAACAAGCAAAATAGAGTATAACCTGGCCACTGTCACTGAACTATGCAACCGCACGTCTCAAAGTTTAAACCAGAATACTCTAGCTCTCTCGCCTCTCTCTATCTCTGGCGGCACGCCGAAAGGGGAATCAGTACTGATTAGTGCAATTGGCCATGTGGTAGCTCTGAGCAAACGCTTATGGAAGTGTAACCAAAGTGCCCCGTTGTTGGGACAGTTCGCTTAGCCAGAGAACACATAGTTCGTGAACTCAGATTTTCCCATGCCGGCGTGCGCAAACACAGACGGAAACGTGTCCAACCTATAGTTGGCATGCGGGTGAGACATCAGAGGGCCTACCTTCATCTGACACGCGTTGTTTACCAGAAGACGCCAGTTCGGAAGAACAGATCGACTTGACAGACAGCGGTTAAACGGAGACGCCAAGTGTCGCGATTAGGGCCCCGTTCGAGGAACCTCCTGCATTCCAGCAAGCGATATTTTATCCGAAATGAGGTAATAAAGGCAACAGTGCCTTAATAAACATAACAAAATGTACAAGGCTTTTGGTAGTAGAAAACTCGTGTACTTGTTGACATTTTTGTGACGTACAGAAAGAGCTGAAACTTTGTTTCAGCCCTTTCTGTACATGGCAGTCCATGACAGTCCGAGGCATGTACTGAGGCACGTGTACATAGACGCGTGGGCTGTCAGGATGGTAAAGTGTTCCCATGTGTTTTAAATTGTGCAACATGTGCTACATTGGTACAGATCCCAGCCGCATCGGTCGCATTTCGATGGAAGCGAAATGCTGAAGGCCCCCGTACTGCGCGAGGTCTGTGCCCGTTAAGGAACCCCAGATGGTCGAAATTATCCGGAGCCCTCCACTAAGGGGTCTTTCGTATCCTTATACCTCTCGATGTTACCCACCACAAGTCAACCAACCAACCTACGTATTTTAGTACATAAAGAAAGTTATGCATAACAAAGAGAAAACGAGATCGCGGGTTATTTATCTAAATTATGCCGTTACATAATATCCCGCCATTTATTACCTGTATTTTAAGCTCATTTTAACTAATTACTTGCTGTCAAACTTTTTACTTCAACCTTTATCCCTTCTTGATGTCTCTTCGTGTTTGCGCCTATCTGCTTGTCCTGGGGGAAAAGCAAGCTGCGAACGAAAGCGCGTGGTTTTCCTTGTGAGGGGATGCCGCTGTCGCTGTAAATGAGTTCAGAGAGTTACGTTAGTCTGCTGCTCAGTACCTGACTGGGCTGCACGAAAGTCCTCGTCATCAGGCATTTTACAGCCTGAATGTCACCTTCAAATATTCTTGTCATAACAGAAATAGAATAAATAGCTCGTGCTTCTTTATACCCAAACTAGCGAAACAAAAGACCTCTGGTCAAACGTTTCTTGACATAACGTCTACCTGCATATCTAATCAATGCGCCTTCGCGCGGTCACCGACATCTCGCAGCACCGAGCTGCTCGACATGCTTCGGCTAACGCATTTTCAGGCATTACAGACGCCCTGAATTGAAAGATGTTCCAGAAAAGCATTGTTCACATCGTTTCCTACCCCTCATTCGCTTACTTTAGATGCGATCGGTCCTACCGTAGCGGCACAATCACTAAGACATGGAAATGTTTTTTTTTTTTTCAATTTTCTGATTGCATCGCTTGCGGCAACGCTTCGCTCTACTGCGTCGATAAAAAAGAGGCATTGATTCAACGTGACCGCCTTGATATCAATGATAGCAAGGCTGCTGCTCCTTTCTGTCCAGCAGGAAAGAAACAGCATCGGTCACTATACTACGTGCTGTTAGCGGTCAACAAGGCTGCGTCCCGTGTACGTAAGCCTGCGGATAACGACTTTCCCAAAGACTTTCTGGAAATACAACAGAACTGTTTCATAGTGTTTATCGAAAGGGTGGCAGAGTATTCAGTGAATGGTATAGATGAGAATACTTCATAGGCGGGGTAGCCGGGGGACATTACATAGAGAGTTTCGCCAATCAAATGGGAACCAACTGAAGGTTAGAGTGTCATCAGTAGGCACTCTGTAAATAAGCGCCCTCCTTTACTTACGCCGGTATAAGGTAGCCCGAAAACAAGCATGAGTACTTATATAAACTGACGGGCCGGTTGGTGAGCCATGATATTGATGAAGTAGCGCACAAAAAGCAGATTCACGCACGCATAAAAGACGCAAACACAAGCGCTTTTTTTTTAAATAGTGAAGCTGTTCTAGCACGGCCTAACGCGGTTACGCAAAAACTATCATCATCACGAACGGGTATGTGCCACAAAAATTAAGCCTGTTGCGCCGATTTGTCCGGCGTACAGAAAGGGGGTGAGAGAAATAGAGAAAGAAAGAAAGAGATTGAAAGAAAGAGAAACAACGAAAATGTTGGCGAAAAAGAAATTCCTCACAAAGCGGCGGGATTCAGACCCCCGTACCCGCGATCCGAAGGCAAGCACCTTAACCACTCGGCTATCCAGGCACGCTGACAGAAAATAGCATAGCCTTGTATAGTATGGAAGGAGCAGGAAAGGTAAGGGAGGGTCAGGAGGAGGGAAAGGAGGAGGGAAGAGAGTAAAGCGTAGAGAATGAGAAAGAGAGAAATATAAGAAATGCAGAAAGCTAAAGAGAGAAAAAGAGAGAATCAAAGAAAGAGAAAAAAAGAAATCGAGAGAGCACAAAAGTTGTAAAGAGAAAGAAATAGAAAACAGAGAGAGAGAAAGAAAGAAACAAATAGAAATAAACAGAGACAAACTACATAGTTACAACGTAGCAATGCCTAGCAAGAGCCCGTTGCAGCACAGCGGCAACCGGCGTCTGCCTAAAGACTTGAGGATCGACCAGCTTTGCTGTGCAAAGTTTTGCGTGACTTAGTGCAAACTTCCCGCAATTTTTTAGTCTACTTTATGTTTGTGTGAATGTGTGTTTTGTGCGCTCCTTAATCAATGTCAAAGCACGAGCACTACACTAACGGTGATGTGCTCAAATCAGTTACACCTAGGAAATAAGCCCTTTCTGTGCCACCAACATTCGAAGCCCCGAAGGGCTTGTGTGACCACTTGCAGCCCGACTACTCGATAATATAAAGCAGAAGCGATACAATCCTTTCAAGAATCTCGTAAAGTGGGCCGGCATTCGCTAACACAAAAGGTACAATTGTGCGCAAGAAAAAATTTCAACCAATTCTTAATGTGGGCATATCATTTGCAAAGCCGGTTGGCCAATTGCATAGAGAACTGACGGACGAAAATGTTCGTACATTCGCCCCCTATAAGGTCGTCGCGCATAGTGAAACAAAAAAGTTTTTTTTAAATGCGAATGCATTTCTTAGTCGGGCTATGTCAGGCATCCGGCGTTGTCCGTGCGCCTCTCCGCTCTCACTCCCTCTTCCATAGCAACAGCTGTGGGCGCGCGCGCTTATCCTCGCCCCTAGCAACCGGAGCAGGTGGTGCGGGTGGAGTAGCGGAGAGTGAGTGGAGAGGACGAGCGCGCTCTGGCGCGTGAGGGCGCTCGCATCGCGGGAGCTCGGTGGAGCTCCCGCGTGTGTGGAGAGAGTGTAGAAGAGGCTAGGTGCAGTGCTTCGCCGCTCTCTCGCCGTTCGCTCTCTCTCCTCCCTGTGCCACCGCCTCAATGCACTGCGTTTGAAACGCGTTTGTAGCGTTTGTGCTGCCTTGGCACAGCCTGAATACAGTGCGTTCTAAACGCGTTTGTGCTGCATTGAAGGCGGTGGCAACATCCCTGAGGTGTTTACGAACGCACGTAGGAAGCGTTCGTCGAAAGAGGCGCCCAAAAGGGAGACACTTGAGCGCGTCGATGTGTCCAGCTTTACGCCATTAAAATTACTACGCCGTGTACTCTCGGCGCAGGAAATGCGTTCGCATTTCCTCAGGATTTCCTGCGGGGAGGTGGGGGAATTTTTCTTCAAGTTATCGGTTTCTTCCACAATAGGTAGGTAGAAAGTTTTGGGTTTAAAACAAGGGCACATGAGATAGCTTATGCTGAAATATCATAAACGAAGCCAGCTGACCGACGCAAGAAACCACTTACGAGAGAACCGCTCTTGTGAATTCGGCCTCAGACCTTTGGTAACCGATGGCAAAACATTTCATGTATGCAGAATATTTGAAACCAGGCTAGACGGAGACCTACACGCCCACTTACCTCTTGCCCTACCTCCCCCCCCCCCCCACAACCACTACCCACCTCACCTGAATATGTGGCGTTTAAAAACCTTACAACGTCTGTGACCGCGTTGATAGAAAGTGCAAGGCGGGACCAGAATAGTACTATCTTAAACATCTTCTTAAGCAAATCAAGATACCGTTTCATGTTATTTCTTGAAACTGCACCCTTCAGGTTCTCAGTAAAGGACGAATGACAAAATGCAGTCAGATATCCTAAAAGTCAGATCATAGAGCTTCAACAGAGCACAGAATTGTGACAGACAGTGTTTTCTTATGGTACACACGAATTGGGTGCCACTTTACCGACGAGAAATTGACGCAACTGGTAGTAGGAAAGCGGTGACCATTAAAAAAAATACATAACTAAAACACTATAACTTTGGCATCATTGACCCCGAACTGTCCACGCACGTGACAAAGGCAACGAGAAGAAGACCTGCGAAGGAGCACTGACGCGATCCCGGTGGCACAAAGCCCACCAATGCGCCCACAGCCCGTGCACATTGATTAAAGCGTGCACCACTAACGAGCAGGCCGTGAACGTGACACGTGGCCAAACACATTGCCTCGAGGGCAAGGGGGGCAACGTTGCTAAGCTGCCGGTGGGCATCTGCCGCAAGACTCAGCTCATCACACTGGAAAAGTGTGGCAACCCTCTCCTTCGGATCGCTTATATTTTCCACCAGGTCACTCTGGCCGTGTAGTTAATGCCTCATTTGAGGCAAGCCCATTCCTGACGTTAATAAGGCTGTGGGCAACGGCTCACGCGTCCGGCTGCCATAAGCCGGGCTTCTCGGGGAGGCGCTTGGCTTCGACGGTGTACATCTTACGAAAAAACTGCGCAGCAGGACGAGACACCAAGAAAGACCTGACGAAAACGAGCGCAGACTCGCAACTAGTTGTTTTATTGAAAACCGTGTCAACCTTAAAAAGCCGCAGCAAAGATGATGTGTCACAAACAACGAAAGAACACGCCAATCCGCGTAACCAATAATTAACACCGGTCAAAGATTTCAAATTGACGATCACTTCCGCCTAGTTAATGATAGCACGTGGACCGCACATAATCGAACTCCTTGTCGGACAAACTGATAGAGGGAGCGCTGACACATCTTTCACCCTTTCCTCTGATGTGGAAGGCCTCTATCATCTTGCGGCCCACGTATCTACTATCCCTGGACACTACTTTCGCGTCATTAAAAACGGGTTCACACCCACACTCTCCGCAATGCGCGGGCACATGCAAGCCCGGGGTACAGGAAAGTGACCGCTCGTGCTCTCTTAGTCTGACGTTGATGCATCGACCGCTTTCTTTGATGTACGATTTCCCGCACGTTAAGGGCACCTCATAAACGATGCCTGCCTTGCATGGTACATATTTATTCTTATGCCGTACATGACATTCATTGCTCTGCTTCCTGCTATCGCGTTCCATCCTATGGTTAACTAAACTGCAGACCTTCGAAAGCTTAGCTGGTGCTGAGAATGCAACACGTACGCCATACTTTGAGCTTATTTTCTTTAACCCATGGGAGAGGCCATGGATGTACGGGATCACCGCGAACTTAGTCTTGTCAGTGGCCGTCTTCCCCTCTCCTTTTGCATTTCCTTCCCTTTGTTTGATTACGCGAACCAGCTTATTACAGATAGTGGCAGTCACATGGTCTGGATAACCAGCGGCGTTTAGCCTTTCTGTTTGTTTAATAAAACTATTCTGCATTTCGTGAGTACAACATTTGTCTAGCGCTGCTTGCAAGGCCGTAAAAGCTATGCCTATCTTAATAACCTTCGAGTGACTAGAATCATAATTAGGCAGCGGTATTTTGGCCCTGTGATTATATGCCCAGCACACATGGTCAGTCTTAAATTGAAGTTCTAGATCCAAAAACTGTAGGCTAAGATCATTCCAATATTCTAAGGTGAACTTGAGACATAGACCTTGCGCGCTAAATTGTCCAAGAACACGATCGGCCGTTTCCTTATATTTAGGTGGACGTTAAATTAGATTAGGTCCACCCAAATCTAAGTGGACTTAGATTTAGGTGGACGTTAAGACTTCACATAAAAAACAGCGCTAAAAACGGCGGACAAGAGAAAGAAGGACACAGACGGCGGCGCTGACTTACAACAAGATTTATTTGCTAGCACCGCGCAATATATACTTATATTTGTCAGATACTGTACAGTACAGTATCTGACAAATATATTAATATATATTTGTCAGATACTGTACAAGTATATATTGCGCGGTGCTAGCAAATAAATCTTGTTGTAAGTCAGCGCCGCCGTCTGTGTCCTTCTTTCTCTTGTCCGCCGTTTTTAGCGCTGTTTTTTATGTGAAGTATGTCGTACCAACTCGCCCAAGCAACCACTTTAGACGTTAAAGAGCTCCGCGTGGTCGATATTTCCGGAGTCTCCACTACGGCATGTCTCATAATCACATGGTGGTTTTCGCACGAAAAAGCCCCGCAATTACTATTATTAGCAAATAATTGCACACCTCCTTACACCCACGATACCTATACCCTTTTCATTCCACGCTTATTCGTTATCCTGATCAGCTAATATCGGCAAAGGCCCTTTGGCCACATTTGATCCTTGCGCCGCAGTGCCCTGCTGCATCGTTATCATTATCATTCTTATTTTACCTTATGTAATTCTTTGCTAAACAGAGCCCACTCTTCCACTTTTCTTTCCTCCTCATTGCTTGCCAATCAGGTGTGGTAGTCCCTGAATGTCTGATTTTTTTTTTACTTGGGCTGAGTAGCTAAAACAATATGTATAGTTAAAGATGAAACAAACGCATCCCTATGTTAAAATTTAAAAAAGGATTGGCAATAAAGAATGCCACATTTGTGTAGCGTACTGCATCGTACACGCCTTCTCGACAATACGGCAAATAACTCAATAATGCACACCTCAGTGTTGACCGCCGAACATTCCACATCTATAAAAGAAAGTCTGTTTCATAAACGTGTAATATTCTTCTGGCATGCATTCAATTTGTGGTAAAGGGGAATGGGCGTTTACATTCAACAAAACATAATTACGTGGGAGCCAATAGTACCACAAGCCACACTTCTTTTAACGCGATAGCGTTAAAGAGCTCGTATCGCAGAAATTCCGCCGTCGGCGTCGGCACCGTTGGTTGTGAGCGAAAAATCATCATCTTGTCCGTGACCGAAAAGTCGAAAAAGCTGCAAATAAAATAAATAATAAAAATGTTGGGCTCGAGTGAGAATCGAACCCAGGCCGTCTGCGTGGCAAGCAGGTGTTCTACCACACAGCCACGCCTCTGCTTGGAGCTGCGCTGAAAGTAACTTCCATGCTTCCCAAAAATACGCGTCCTGTATACAGGTGTCACAGTACGAGATGTAATGTCGCAGTAATATTGCGTGGTACAAACGTACATTGCCATCAGGCGTCACACCATGTCACTATCATAACGACTTGGTGGTTTAAAAAAAGCCACCCATTACGAAAGTGCATCGCAACCTCGAAAACGTTTCTCGCGCATAATTGCTCCTGGTTTAAAGCATGCTACCGATTACATAAGGCACACACCTTATTTCTCGCATTCTCTTAAACACTCCTAGTGTTCCAAATGCGCACTAGGGGCAGGATATCGCTATCGCGTTCAACTCTTAAAGGCGAAGCTTAAGCGTCCCCCAATTTTTTCATTACCTCTCCCGAATTCATTTGTTGTGTCACAATCCCACGCCACGTTTTCCCACGCCACCGTTTTCCTCCACGCGTCACAGCGTGTGCTTCAGCTCGCGCTTATGTACCTCCAAACAAAACACCTGGAGGAGCCCTTGAAAATACCAAGATTGCGAGATGACGGCTAGTGACCAACCCCAAGCTACAGGCTAAGGAAAGTGAGTGGTTTGGTTTCCTAGCGAGACAGGACGATGTCTCTACCGTGTACGCTCGGTTGAGCTGGGCTTCGAATTCGATTAATGGTTGTAGGTTCCGTGCGTCACAGTGTCTAATTTAGCAGCGCTGTACCACCAGATTTCCGCAGCAGCTTATATAATGTTTCGCCCCCTCCGCAGGCTCAACGTTAACACTCATTTCCGGGTCGCCTCACTTCCGCCGCTTCCGCTCTTTCTCGCTTTTCCCGCTGCTTCACCGTAAGGCAACCTGTACATTGCCTGCACTGCCCGGACACCTGCAGTATAAGCAAAGGCCTCGTATAATTCTTATATGGTCGTCCTTGACCTTCGCATTCTGTAATCTCTCCACGCGACACTCATGGCAGCAACTAATGCCCTAAGAAGGACGCGGTAGCTCTTTTTTGGGATGTGTCCGCTATATTTGTGTCCGTGAAAAAGTAAGTCGCACGAAAAGGTTTTACGCTATATTCCTTCCAGGCATCCAACGGAATGGCGGTATTCCCCCATTCAGTGAGCTCTGTCAAGTGGTTCCAGACATCGCATGAATGATTGTACAAACAGATGCCCGCTGGTCAAGATGCAATAGAAATCGCAGTACCCTCATGAGGTTGTGGTTTCCGGGTCATCAATGGGGTTTCACTCTTCATTTGTAACATGCTCCTTTCACAAACGCTGTTTTGTATAACTGCCAACAAGAATACGGGCGCCAATGTGTAAGTGTAAGAAAAGGACGTGGATTAGTAACTTTTGGGTAACTAATTATGGCAAGTTCTAAACATTGCAGGAATGACATGCTATACGCGATCATCACGCCGTATCTCGCAAACAGAGCGAGGGAGAGGACATGTAATTTGAAAAGGCAGGTAAATTTAGAAAATAATTTCGCGATTTCACGAGAAATATGAAAAAAGAGGAAGACGTTTCGCTAGCGAAATGCAGTATTCATTTCTTATGTTTTTCTTTATTCTGTGGGCTTGCTTCCTCGCGTAATCATAACGTAGTGCTTACTGTCTTCAAAATAACAGACTCTCAGTCAACGCCTAATGAAACTTCCACCCAGGCATTCAAAGTGGTTTGTATGCTGATTACACCACCTCATCATCCGCATGGACCGCACGTCATCTGAGTCCAGCAGGTGGAGCGTGTCTATAAAACAAAGAGAAAGACGCTTTCTGGAATTGAATTAGGATACCAGCACCAAGCTGGAATAACATTCAGCCGTACTTCGCAGACACGAAGTTATGTATGTCAACGGAGGCGTAAATTGACTCCTTAAAAGGCGTAATTTGTGTGTTCGCTGTTTTCCGTACAGAAGATGGCTTGAATTATTCATAGACCAGCAACGCACCATCAAAGCAACTACATAAGCTGTACAGCGTGGGTCACATTCAGCGACAAAGAGCCGCGACATTTAATACCATACAGCGGCTCTACAGTCCCGATTTCCCTAGGGCTGCCTGAAGATTGGCGGCCGATTTGCGTGTGCTGTACTCTCACTTTTGCTTTTTGTCACTTGTCACGAATGACTTGCATTATCAGAGACGACATTACAGCAAGCACTTTGTCCTCTCTTGTCTTCGGACGAAACGTCTTTATGAGATCAATTTTTGGAGCCTCCCACATTTTTACTTGCTTGTTACCATGCCACCTGTGAGTAGTTTGGTGCCTTCGGTACGCTTGACTCTATCCTGCAGTGCCTGACCATGCGCAAAGCATGCTTCGCCTAATCTTACAAATGACCATTTTATTCTAATGCAGTACACGGAGATGCCGTATTATCTGAGCTGCTCTTTAGTGCAAGTGGAGCTACTTAAGGCCTGGCAGCACTTTTAAACGAAAAGCTGTGCGAAGGTGAACGGCAGAGCGGTGAACGTTCGAAAACGAAGAAAATGATAATGTACGCGTATTGATGCTAACGAAACACTCTTTAACCATGCATTGCCTCGACCGTGTTCAATATTATGACACGAGCCTTGAGAGGGCGCACCATATCACATCCTTGAAGCGGTAACAGTAGCGATAGTATGGCACAACCACACCAAGCATTCTAGCAGTGTCGCCTACTACGTAGTTCACCTCCGGAGCTCACAATATATGCCTTCGCCATCAGCGCTCTCCCATCCCGCACATCCACCAATAGTCTTGATGCAAGACCACTTTTAAAAAACACGAGATCCAGGGACCTTGGTCCACGGTTTCGTGCATACACTTAAGGCTACGAAAGCTCTATTGCGCTACTTCACGAACGTTTGTTAACTACCAGCGCGAGTTCGTGTTGTGTGTTCACACTAAATCTTCATTTGCTTCATTTTCTAACTCTTTTTTTATGTTCTCACTCTTATCTACTACTCCTCATTTCCCCACCCACGCGTAGGGTAGCCAAGCAAGCAAGTGCTTAGTTAAACTCTCTGCCGTACTCCTTCGTTTCACTCTCCTTATCTCTCTCCACCATTAGTCAAGCTACGCAACTACAAACACATCGTACATAACAAAGCACGTTGCGGGGTTTGTTGATTATGCATATTTTTCTTCATGAAAGTTATCCAGCTCTGAAGTTTGTAACAAACACAGATAAAGACATGACAGGACGGGCACTGTATTCCAACTAAGTCTATTGAAGCAGACACAAGCGGCACTCCACGAAAAAGAAAACTCTGACGCATGCACCACTTCTGTCTCTCTGCGTGCCGATGAATACAGATTGGAAAATAGGTGATAATAAGCGGTCTGTTTACTTTATTATACTGCCTTGAATGCACATGTGTCCAGGATCTTCTTTGCCGTAGAGTGTAGCTTGTGTCTGCTTCAATAAACTTAGAGTACAGCGCCCGTTCTGCCAAGTCTTTCTTTGTGTTTGTTGCAAAATTTACCTCTGGTGAACTTTCATGAAGAACCGCACCGTGTTAACTGTTAGCTCAGTGGCTGAGGTGTAGCGCTACGAAGCTCAGGGACGCGGGTTGGACTCCCTGCGATGGCGACCGCATTTGAAAGGAGACGACATGCAGAAACATCTTTGTATTCGGATCCAGGTGTATGTTAAAGGATCCCTAGTTGCCAAAGTGTTTATAAATGCCCCGCCACGGTGGTCTAGTGGTTGTGGCGCTCGACTGCTGAGCCGAAGGTCGCTGAGTCGAATGCCGGCCACGGCGGCTGCATTCTCGATGGAGGCGAAAATGTTTGAGGCCCGTGTACTTAGATTTAGGTGCACGTTAAAGAACCCCAGGTGGTCGAAATTTCCAGAGCCCTCCACTACGGCGTCTCTCATAATCACATCACCCCAGATATTATTATTATTATTATTACTATTATTATTAGTATTAGTAGTAGTAGTAGTAGTAGTAGTAGTAGTAGTAGTAGTAGTAGTAGTAGTAGTAGTAGTAGTAGTAGTAGTAGTAGTAGCAGTAGTACTGAGCAGCATGCGTAATTTTATTCCCCAATATACACCTAAACAACGTAAATATCCCCACTGGTTCTCATCTGAACTTATCAGTGCACTGAAGCATAAAGATCACGCACACAGGAAATCTAAACGTTCTCCATCCAGCGAGTGGAAGGAAGAGTTCAGCTTCTTTCGAACTCTCTCTAAACGCCTATATAAACGGGATCATAGTTCGTATATTGAATTCTTAGAAAAAAGCGCCTCTGACAGGCCGGCTGAGTTTTGGAAGTATGTACGTAAACGGTCCAGCAAAAGCGGAGAGTCCTTCAGACTACTGGACTGAAATGGGGTAGAAGTGCATGCCGTCGCTGACTGTTTTGCCACGCATTTCTTATCCGTTTATAAGGCCTCAGACTCTAGCACTGATATCAGACAACAGCCCAAGGCGGTTAGCTCATCCAGTGCTTTGTCGCTGGATGAAAATCTTATGTGCGAATGCATTAAGCGCTTAAAACCATCCTTATCATGTGGGCCAGATGGCATCCCCTCCGCCATACTAAAAGCTTATGGTAGTATCTTTGTCCCAGTACTAACTACGACATTTAATAACTGCATGGACACTTCCACATTTCCTAGCATGTGGAAAACTGCTCGTGTTTTTTCCAGTATTTAAGTCGGGCTCTAAAACAGATGCTTCTAATTATCGCCCGATTTCTCTACTATGTGCCACATCAAAGATCTTCGAGCTGGCTCTTCACAACATATTGTCTTTTAGTGTGAAAAACTCATTGATTCCTAATCAACATGGTTTTCTCGCTGGCCGCTCAACTACCACAAATCTTGCTAGTTTCATGGCGCAGATCTCCACACCTATTTCTCAGAGAGGACAGGCTGACGTAATTTACTGTGACCTGAGCAAGGCTTTTGACGTAGTCAGCCACACACTGATTATGGTTAAACCTGCGCACTTTGATGTTGGCTTGTCAGTTGTGAATCTCCTGCAGAGCTATCTGCTCAATAGATATTGTTATGTAGCCGTAAATGGCCAAACGTCTTCTTTGTATAAAGTGACTAGTGGGGTCCCTGAAGGGTCAGTATTAGGCCCACTCCTATTTTTAATTTACGTTAATGATGTTTCTTTTGCCATTCGTAATTCTTCTTTCCTCTTGTATGCCGATGACATCAAGATTTTTAAGGAAATTCATTCAGTTAACGACTGTCGCTTGCTGCAGTCAGACTTGCGCTCTTTTTTCCGAATGGTGCAACGGTAATAACCTTTCTCTGAATACCTCGAAGACAAAATTCATGTCTATCGCTCGCAAAACATCTAGCGTGTCATTTCAATACTCTGTCAATTCTGTGCCGTTATGCAAGGTTTATGAAATCAGTGATCTTGGTGTTGTTGTTGACAGCGCGTTAAACTTTTCTTCTCCCGTTAAGCGTGCTGCTATGCGGGGCCTTCGTTCTCTCGGATGTGTTTGTAGAATATCTGGAGAATTCAGGTCTCCCATGGCCCTACACAAATTGTACACGGCAATATGTCTTCCGCAACTTGAGTATGCGTCCGTGATATGGAATGGCATTGCTCAATCCAGCGTCAACACCATTGAACGGGTCCAGAAAAAATTCCTCAGCATATATAACCATCGCTTTGCTGAAAATGACTCTTGATCTCGTTCAAATACTGCTGAATTATTATCACTGCCATCACTTCACTGCCGACGAAATCGCTCTGATCTCTTATTTTTTTACAAGCTAGTCCACGGTATTATATCCTGCCCTGTACTTCTCAATTGTGTAAATTTTCGAATTCCGCGTAAGTTAACCGGAGAGAACAGACCGTTTCATGTACCCGCCTGCTTCTTCCAACACTCTACCGTTCACAGAATACAAAGTCTCTATAATGTTAATTTTCTTGATCTTGACGTTTTTCATAGCCCACAATCATTGTTTTTATCCGAGCTTTGCACTGTTTTTACATAGTGTGGCACAATGTACAAAGTCTTCCCTTCTCAGTCTTTCCACATAGTTGTATATATGCAATCTAATTTTTTATTCCCCGTCAATATTTCTCGTGTTGTCTTATTTTACTCCTCCCCTTTTGTGTTCATTTCTCTTTGTCTACGTGTTTTTGCTCTTTTTATTTCTGAAAACTGTCTGTATTGTATTTTTTATTTTTATTGCTTTTTTTTTTTGCGTGCGCCAGCACAAAGACTTTACGGTTGTTCCTGGGCACGTTAAATAAATGATTGATTGATTGATTGATTATTATTATTATTGTTATTATTATTATTATTATTATTATTATTATTATTATTATTATTATTATTATTATTATTATTATTATTATTATTATTATTATTATTATTATTATTATTATTATTAAAGTGTTCATAAATGGTGTTTCGAAAAATGGCCAGCATCAAGTGCTGAAAATTGTTATCTTTGGTCTTTCAAACGTCCTCTATAAATTTACGTAACACCGGTTTTGTATTCAGATGCGGCAGGAAGTTTAATAGTGATGTATGTAGGAATTTGAATGCTTCTGGCTTAATTAAAATTACTTTAAAGAAATACGGTGAAATTTCATGTTATTTTCTGTTTTCACAAGCTATGAGAGGCGTTCGAGGTATTCAATGAAGGCGATAGAGCCACTTCTTTTATATTTGGGAAAAATAAGGGGCAAGTTATGCGTGGGTGTACAGTCACCATTCTTGAGTACAAATATGGCACACAATTTAACTCGCTGCCCTGCGAGAGTTATAACAGCCGTCGTGATCAACCGTCGCAAAAATTGGCGCGAAGAGATTGTCAGTATTCATTTGAACTTGCCCTTTCTTGACAACTCAAACGACTAAATGCAGTGTTAAGCGTGATCTCTCGATCCCCTCGCAGATGATGTCGCCAGTTTTCCTGTAAAGCGTGCTGTGCCTGTTAGGCACACAAGACAGGTAACGAAGACAGACGTACGAAACGTTTAGCGGCGTATCAACATGGGTGTATTGATACAGCACAGGTCATAGGATTGGCATCCTAAAGTCACTTTCATTGACATTCAGTTCAATGGCCATGCTGTAGCATGGCCGCACTCGAGAGAGAGGCGCGCGGGCGTTCCTTCTTATGGCCTTCGCAATGCAGCAGTTTCCACCTCCCGCCGCACAACCGTAGTGTCACTATGAGTGTAACTATAGTCTACTAAGTATGACCCTGCCGCGTCGTTTGCCACTGCCGTCCATGCAAAGTACAGTACACCACAACGCATAGTGAAGGCGTGCTCACGCTGGCATCGCAGGGTCTTCGCTGTCTCGCGATAGACGCGCCGAACGCCACCGTGCATCGGGCGTTCACCGTCGGACGAAGTTCGTAGCTCGGACGCCGGTATATATTCCGGCATGTATTCCGGCCTTAACAACGGCTAGGGAGCCTACATGACCGCCCGCGCCCCGCGCAGCTAGAACCGCCATTACCCGTGGAGAAGCGCTCCCATTGTTTCCGAAGCGATAGTGAAGGCCGTAAGAAGGAACGCCAGCGTGTCTCTCCAGCCGTGGTTGAATAAGCCTTAGACCACGTTGTACCAAAATGCTAAAAATGGCTACCACGTTAACGTCTGAAGTGTCTTTGTTTAACGCTAATGTCCAACAAAGACCACGCTTTACAGGAAAATTTGTGAAGGCTCTTGTAGGCTGATACGTTGCATGTTTTTACGATAAGGTAATTTTTCCCATATGGCCAAATGCTGAGAAGTGTAAACTTTTTCAGTGTCTCACGCGAAGAATGCTAAGCGCGTTTCCGCAGTGGCAGCTTCTCAAACCATGAAGAGATTGATGATGGCACGTATATCAGATGTAGAAGTTGCCAAAAAAACATCTGTTAGTGGCATGGTAACCTTGAGGAAAATGCTTTGCTTACTTTTGACCTTGTAACCTCCCATTTAATGACCACAGACACAATATGTTACAAAAATAGTGTTCTAGATTGCCCTTACTTTTTCACTATAAATTGCAGCTCCCTGTTAAAGTTGAAATCCATAATAATCTAGGTTAAATAGTACTTGTGGCGAAATTGGTTGCAAGTCGCCGTGCGCAACGGTTTGGTTCGCCGCAGCTTGACAATTAGAGCTCCAAAATGTTGTTCTAGGTTGTAACAAACACACTCAATAAACTTTAGATTGTACACATAAGCTTGCTCGCTTAAAACAACCTCTAAATGTCTGCTTGTTTGTTCTTGTTTTTCGACTCATTTGAATTATTCCTGGGTTTTTGTGTAAGTTTAACCGCGATCACGTATGCAAGTGCGACAAGCACCAGTGATGTTTTGTTCTTTTTTAATCTTCATAATGTGACAAGTATGTCTACCGCTTCTGCAATAACGTTGTTGCGTGTGTACACGTGCAACATGTTTTCAGGGTCTTGTCACTGAGTTTATTTGTTATAAATGTTGTTATAAATTCAAGTCAGCATTGCCTCGTTTTTCGGATGATGGAGGCCTGAAAAGCTGCCCTAATGGGTCTGCTGTCTGTGCATTCGTCCTCACAGCTTCTACTTAGGACATACTGTGAGAAATAAATTCAATTGAATCAAATAAAAACAGCAACATTGCATTTTATTGTCGTGAAAGTCATGGTAAATATTGGCCGTGTCTAACTGAAAGAAAAGACCTATCTTGCGGTCCTTAAACGAATACATTCTCACTAGCTCAACAACAGACGATTTGCAGCATAATTGTCTCATGTATCCTCTCAATTGATAGAACAAAAGCACTCTTAGGCTACAGAAGAACCAATGCATTGTGGCGAGAGATTATCCAAAAGAGAAACGAGCGGGCACGGAAGAAGCGTTCACTGAGTCAACTCTCGATTCGAAGAGCGCCTCTTCAAATGCGCAGCCGGGGTCCAGGGAACCCGCAAGAGATTACCCGAACCGACAGCACGCGTGAACATTTCTCTTACTTTTTCTTTCTTATTTCCCATTTTTATCGGCGGGGATGTTGTAGGGTGAAACGCATTGAAGTTAAAATAAGAACAAATAGATCCTCATTGGTAAAAGACAAAAAAAGCGCAGGGGTTGATTCATACTCTTTTTTTTCTTTGTTTGGCTGCTGACTGTTACTTATAGACAGACAGCTCTTATATCTATTCTCTCTTTCGTGTAAGAGCCGCAACAAGCACGCGCTCACACATAGGCACACAAAGACGCGCCAGCACACGGTCGCAAACACGCATACTTTATGGATTCCTTTTTGTGTGTACAACTGTGCAGCAAGCATTTACACTACAGAAGCGCGAAGCGACTGTGAATGCTGATTGCACGACGTTCCAATGAAGAAGTATCTTACACGCATTTTCTATACTGATGTGAATAAAACCAATTTTCATTTGATTGGATTTGAAAGCTGCCCATGGGGCTGCAAAAAGTTCCCTCTGATAAAGTAAAAAGAGAAAGGTCCCATTGGCTTCTTCCGTCGTCTTTTTTTTTTTTTTGCTTGCGTTGTGTTTTAAGCATCATTATAGTATCAGTCTCTACTTAGCATTAGGTGATCGTTAAAGAACCCCAGGTGGTCGAAATTTCCGGAGCCCTCCACTACGGCGTCTCTCATAATCATATCGTGGTTTTGGGACGTTAAACCCCAGATATTATTATTATTATTATAGCATCAGTCTCACGATTCTGTGTGTTGTGTTTTTTTTACTTATCTGGCATGTATCAATCTGTCAGCGGAAAAAACTGAGGTTTCACTCAGTGAACCATTCAAATATATTGAGACACAACTACGACACGGAATCACGAATGCGACTACTCGGGAGCACATGCGCGTATGTCACTTTGCTTTACGTCAAAGAAATATGAATTAAAACAAAAGGTTCTCGCGACATTGATTTTTGACTGACTTCGCTTTTTTATGTAATATTATGCTTTACAGCAAAGCTCTCTTCTTTTTGCGACGCATATTCAATGTCAACTTTTGTTTTTTCTGGGTTCAGATGGTAATGCGCGCTTCGCGCACATTACCATCTGAAGGACGGACTGCTACGCGAGTTGGTAACTCATATTAAATCGGTAGTTCGCAAAAGAGCGATAACACGAGGGGAAGGAACACGGACACTGGAAGGGACGAGACAACAAAGACAACAAAGGAAGGGACGAGACAGCAAAGGTAAAGAGCGCTGACTTCCAACTAGTCTTTATTTCGATAAGAAGTGCATATATACATGGCAAGGGAGAGGGCGCTAGACAAGAAAAGATAGAGAGGATGTACAGGTGCTGCCATCATTGCCTCATCATCTCCAATACAGCGCGCATATCACCACGTGTGCCCTAAAACCCAGCCAGGTAATCAATTTCTTGATTTAGAAGCGCAATGGAGGGAGCACTAACGCACTTATCTCCTAGCTTATGTATGAAATCAGCTTCAATAACTTCGCGAGTTAGCTGATCCCTATGCCTCGCCATCACTTTGCTCTGATTGAAGCCGGGTGTACACCCGCAGTCACGGCAATGAATGCCGATGTGACCCTGGACCGTATTGAAGACACGTTATTGTGGTGTTCACGCAAGCGGTCATTTAGGCATCTGCCCGTTTGACCAATATAGCTTTTCCCACATGTCAGTGGGATTGAATAAACAACCCCGACTGCGCAGGATACGAAACGTGTCCTGTGGTTCACAGAACACACAGGAACCCGTGAGGGCTGAGCATTCACCATTTTGCACAACTTCTGAAGCTTCTCGGGAGCCGAGAAAGCCACCTGCAAGTTGGCACGCGCTCCAATCTTCTTCAGCCTATGTGACACATTGTGCACGTACGGCAACACAACGAGGCGCTTTTTGTTGGTGTTTTCACGCTCTTTGCATTTGTCTCCTTGCCGAACCTGCTTCAGTAGCTTTTCAGCGACAGCAGTCAGCAAAGCGTTAGGGTACCCGGCGTCTTCGAGCCGGCCTACTTGCGCTTGAAAACTACGTTGCAAGGCGTCAGGGCAAGACTTTTTCAGAGCACTGGCAAGGCATAGGTTTGCAATGCTGCGCTTGATTAGTTTCGAATGCGCTGAGCTGTAGGGCAAAAGTGGTTTACCATTTCTTGGCCGATACATCCAGCATAGATGAGAAGTAAACCATGAAAGTTCCAAATCAAGAAATCTCAATGAATTGTTTACTGGGAATTCGGAAGTCAACTGCAACGGTTGCAGAGAGCTCTGGAAAGTGGCTACAGTTTTGTGCCCTATGTCATGAAAATGTTCTTCTGCACAGTCAACAAGAATTAAGAAATCATCCACAAATCTGCACACTTTGACAACAACGGAATCACCTAGTTTGGATGCTATGACGCGGTCATGATGTGCAAGGTAAATATCGCTCAGGATCGGTGCCAAACATGACCCAATGCAAATCCCGCTCTTTTGGATGAATTTTTGATCATTCCAAGTGACGAAAGTTGATTTCATGTAAAAGTGCAACAGTTCTAATAATCTGCTATTGTTGATCCCAGAGCAAGTTTGAAACGCCGACGACCCAAACGTGTCGATGCATTCCTCAACGTATAAAAGCAGTTTGTCATGCGGGAGCGAGTAGTATAAGTCTTTAATGTCAATTGATAGTGCTTGAAGCCGTCTATCATTAGTCTTTAAAAATTCAATCACAGTCTGGGAGCTCTTCACCAAAAAAGGGTCGTCTACAATTAGCAAGTTTAGTTTTTCTTGTAAAAACAAGCCGACCGACTTCTGCCAGGTGCCACGTTCGGTGACAATAACTCGTAAAGGACAGTCAGTTTTATGGGTCCTGGCGGTGAAAAACATCTCCAAGCAGAGCTTATTGCTTTTGTCAATAGCTTTTGAAAGATTGTTAAAACCTAGAGCACTGCATAACTTTTTTGCTTGTGATTTGACTTTGTCAACACGCGTAGCATCGTCACGATTAAAAACAGAATGCACTGCCTCTAAGGCCTTAGCATTAAACAACGAGTTGGGCATGACAGCAAAACCGCCTTCTTTATCAGCTGGCAAAAGTGCAAGAGCATGATTTTTCAAGTAGGTTACAACCTTTTGTGTTGTTCTCACTGTTTGGTTTGAAGGCCTACATCGAGACAAAACTTTAACACCTTCTACGATACATCTGTCACACTCGGCCTCAGGGGCCTGACGGGCGACTTGCCTGACCATTGTGAGAAGTTCATGTGGCGTGTTCGAAGGCTCCACAGCAAACTTGGGTGCCAGGTTCAGAATACCAGTCATTTCTTCGGTGAGGACGACGTCACCAAATGTGTGCACCTTGTTGCTCACAGTCGGACACTTCTTCATCCCGAAGGCACGCAAATTGGCCAGAGTTATCTCCCACAAGAACTCAGTAGACCTATCCACCAGGGTCGTCAGTTCACGCCATTTCTTGTTGGCTGAGGGTGCATTGGTATCGCTGTTCATCAGCTGTAGGTACATTGCTTCGCGGTAAAAGCGTGCTTGGCGCAGCCACTCCGACCGCAAGATTTTACACACCCTGATGCCATGTCCGATGGATGGTGTGAAGCCGCCGAACACATCCTCTTCACATCCTTCTTTCTTACTCCCTCACGTTGTGCTCGCCGTTTGCCGTGCGCGTTCTCTGGCCTACTGCATCCGGACCAAGGTTCTACCTGTGGAAGTGAAGTGCTCTTTTCTCTATGTATATTTAAAAATGTTTTTCCTCGAAATATTCTACTCAACTGGCTTTGCTACAGAGAACCTTTGAGGAAGCTATCCGTGAAATATGAGCATGAAACAACCTGTTTTCATATTAAATATGACGCTATCTGTAGCTTCTCTTTAACGCTTGTTCCACGCCCCACCCGACGCATTTCCAAGGCCGCTTCATGGCCTCGCAATTGGCGCACCGAAATACAACACACGGAACACGATTTAACGGGATCGTAAAGCCAAGGATCAGTTCACGCTACTTGTACCACGCGTTTCGTGGCTAGAGAAGTAGGGTAGCCATCAGGTTAGCGTGTAACATACAGCACTCAAATTGCTGAACGAACTTTAGAAGGACATTTTTTTATTTCAGAGCATATATATATATATATATATATATATATATGTATATATATATATATATATATATTATATATATATATATATTATTCATTCAGACATACCGAAGCCCTAGCGTAGGGCCAGGGCTTCATTTGGCACAAAGAATGTTCTCCGTTAAAAGCATGCTTGTATACGTTAATATAGGTTGTGGCGAACAGCTACACATTTGCTTACCCACCCTTCAGTTCAATTAAGCAGCTGGAAAGGATAACGGTTGCATATACATTTGTTGATTCACGGCAGTGGCATAGCGATAGGGCTACGAGAGTGAAAACTCGTTTCAAACACCACTAGCGATCATTAAAACCCTATCGTACGCCGTACACCGCGTCAATTGATTGATTGATTGATTGATTGATTGATTGATTGATTGATTGATTGATTGATTGATTGATTGATTGATTGATTGATTGATTGATTGATTGAAAACATCTTCACTTACAAAGTACATTAGAGAATGTGGGTGGGCTGCCTAGTCCGCCAACACAGACCCCGGAGGTTTTATTTACAAGTGGCATCGGAAGAAACCCTCAGCCGCCTGTATCAGTGGCGTAGCCAGGGGGTGGGGGGCACTCCGGGCTCGTGCCTCCTCCCCCCGAAATTTTTTTCTGCCATGGGATACACAACACAAAATGACGCTCCGTCCCACTTACCTGCCCGGACCCCACGTCGGATCAAGGGCGTGTGCCCCCCTCCCCCCCCCCTCCGAAAAAAATTTCTGCCTACGCCACTGGCCTGTATAGCCCTTACACTTTTCTAAAAATATAAAAATACGCTAAAGCTTGCAATTTTAATTCTTCCCAATTTCCTTCATTTTCTGCTCTTCTTTACTTCGCCAGTTGTGCGCAAAGCGCGTTGAAAGGCCCCGATTGCAAAAGCCGATATTTCGCTTCAACGCACGTGTTAAGCTCGCATCTGCTCGCAAAGAGAGCGGTAACTGTTTACACGTGTCTGCGGTCTGACCTGTGACGAAACTTGATACGCCGCGTGCAAGAATTCGACTTCTTCCGATGCCCTGAAAGAAGACAGCCTGTGTCAATAACCTTGCTCCCAAGCTTTGGCCTTGCGCCCCTAAAACGCCACACACAGAGCCATCGACCGAGATACTACATAGCCCGAGGGCTATGAAGTTTGCAAAGATACCCCCAGCTCTTCGAGGGAAAAGGTTCATCTCGTACCACCTCAAACTTTTGAGACGTGTGGCTGTATTTGGCTGTTTGCTTTACCCACTATGTACACGCTTTTGAGCTACCGTTAGAAGCAGTGGAGGTATCCTAGAGAAGGGTGTATCGTGACTTCGAGCTTTTTCACTTTACAATACAAAGTTGGTTCCCTTCGTCAAGAAGAGAAGAAATAATAGAGAAGGAAAGGCAGGGCGGTTAACCAGTATAGGACAACCGGTTTGCTACCCTACACATGGGGACAGGGTGGGGGAGATTAAAGATGGAGAGGAAAGAGAGAGAGAGAAAGATAGAAAGATAGCACATGACACTGCACACACAATCAGTCGGTCACTCTTGCGTGGTACGCGACACTTTCTGTCACAGCCGCTTGTCCAAGTTCGTCTCTCTTAAAAACCTCAGCAGTGCCTTCATCGCCTTCAGCTGCGATGTCTTCTGTTGACGGCATCCAAGAACTGTTTCAACAGACATTTGTCGACTGTCAAGGCGCGCTAGAACGGACGCCAGTGACTGTCTCTGAACATTATATGCCGGACAGTCGCACAGGACGTGGTGTAGCGTCTCCTCGCAACGACAGGTATCTCAAAGAGCGTTGTCCGCCATTCCAATCCGAAAGGAATAGGACTTCGTGAATGCCACGCCTAGCCATAAGCGATAAAGCAGTGTGGCCTCTCTTCGCCGGCGTCCAGTTGGCATACAGAGATGCATCAAAGAGGACAGGTGGTGTTGACGATTGTTCCGGTTGGTTCGGCTGCTTGGTAGGCACCATAGAGCGAGCGTTATCTCATGTGCAAGCCCTCGAAGACTGCTGGCAGCGTCAGACCTTGAAAGTGGGATGGTATCTTCCTGTGTGCTTTCATGAGCTGCCCGAGCGGCATTATCGGCGTGTTCGTTCCCTATGACGCCGCAGTGACTTGGCAGCCACTGAAACGTCACGTGGTGCCCTTCGTCAAGCGTACAAAGCGCGCACTACTTGCACAAGCGTTAGGTTCCGGTTTCTCGATTCACCTGGTCGCCAGCTTCGACTCGATTAATGACCCCTCCGATATCTACACGGTAAGATGCACGCGAAGTGTGAATGAAAATTTGTTGGAAATTGCTTCCTAAATATACGCATTACACATTGGTAATATTTCCTTCATATACCCTTCATTACTCAAAAGAACATTTATTGCGAAATTTGTACAAATAACTCTTAAACCCAAAAACAGTCCGCCGGTTGATTTTAATGCCACGCTTGAAGACCATCGTTTCAATGCTTAATAACTACCTGCCGAGTTGAAAAAAGCTGGCGTTGCTGAATAACTTGCATGTTATAACGCCGATCATAAAACCGTTACAGGAGGACGAACTGACTATATGGCGACAATCTCGACTCGTTTCTTAAGTCGTTTCACGAAATATTGCTCCTTCTTTCTGATTGTACTGACTTTCACTTAGCGCAATCATTACTAATAAAAGCAGAAGTTCCTTGCAATTTTTAAATGCGAAGCATTTCTTAGCGAACCTCTTTCACTTTGAGCGTTTCTATCTACGTATCTATCTATCTATCTATCTATCTATCTAGCCGCCTACGTCTAGGTGCTCTCATGATCGCCTCCTTAACTTGGTGTAGACCAAAATTTGCATGGGAGGGTAAGAGGTTTTGACGAATATGATTGCCAGGTCATGACACGAATAACGTTAAAATCCTGTCGCGTACGTCGTCCAACCCTTTCCACTAGACACGTGTGGCACATACCCGTTTACTACGGGCCGCGTTGTACGAGTATGCGCCACAGGTTATTGACAGTTTATGTCTACCTAGGAACCGCGAGGACAGACATTGGTAAGTTAAATGCTAGAGCGTTAAGGAAAAGCAACATCGGCAGCGTTGACTCAACGAATGGAAAGAATGAAAATTAGGATCTCGGCAGGAATCGAACCCAGGCATTCTGCGCGGCAATCAGATATTATACCACTGAGCCACGCCAGGTCTAAAAACTGGTTTGGAAAAACAGCCTACGCAGGCGTAATGTCGGTGCAACGTCAACTGTGGTTGTGGTGCTGGCTATCTAATTTTGCAAGAAAGCAATAAACACTACATGATACTCCTACGATGTGTACTCCTACGATACAGGCGTCATATCAGATTAACGCCTGTAGTTCCAGTGTTGGCTCCGCTTTTATAGCAGTCTAATAAACATTATGTTTTATTCCTACGATTCAGCAAGGTATATTGATAGACATTTTGACCGCACAAAAGAGACGAGGACAGAGGGAGATACGACGACACGGGCGGTAAAACACGGACGACACGGGCGGTTTTTTGTGCGGTCAGAATGTCTAACAGTAAGCACCAACTAGGCCAAACGCAAGTTCTCCTGAAGGTATATTGAAGCATTGCTCGACCCCGGAGGAATATATTAACGAAAGTTACAAATAATATCCACATCACCGCACCGTATAGTGCACTTCGTCCACCAGAACGACGCAGTGTCCTCTTCATTTCTTACGAGACTGGGCGATGGCCTCATGCTGACCGAGGATGATGACAGATTGATTGACAGCCGCTTTGTAGACTAGGCTACGTAGGTCACATACGCCGAGGTAGTCTAGGAATAGGACAAACACCATCCGCTGATGTTGGTCTACGTAGCACTATCCAGGCCTACCAGCCTCGACGGCCTATACCTCACCAACGCGAAGAGTGGCTTCACGTTCCGACATGTCGCCGGCTCTGTCGACAGACAACTTGTCGACGAAATGACCGAGGCATCCACGAATTCCAACAGCTCTACTATACCACATACTTCACTAGACATGGACCCCTCGTCACCACGATCACGACCGGATCCTATAACAAGTCATTTCCAGCTGCTGGTGCTCACTGATCACGGTGATGATGCCCTTGTTCAAGAACTGTCGAGAACTTCTTGCAAACATGCACACGGGATCGTGAAACGTGCGTGCGTTCTCGGGACACGTATAAGCACTACATATCAGCTTTCTGCTTCTGGTGTTGGTAATACCGACCTTGCCATTGGCAGTGTTACCCAACCGTGAACAACTGGTTATATAACACATATGCGGCTCTTCAACATATATATGTGTGCGTATAAAATTTATACAAATCTTTAGCGTCATTTTGTAACGTGTCGCTCAGTAAAAAAAGTTACGCCACAGTCACCTACCCGCCGCATACTTCGCGAACATCGACTCCCACGGTACGTGGGATCTGCCGAATTTTGGCTTTATCAGTACTCATTTTTCCTGCTTTCAAATAATTATTCTTAGACTTCACAATATGGCAATCGCACGCATTTACATCTGCAGTAATATTCGAAGGAAACCGGAAGAAGGTATTACTCTCCATCTCGTATGCAGTAACAGGGCTGTCGCGATAGAAAACGCGACCGTGTGCAAACGAAGCACACAGATAAAACAGCTGTTACAGGTTACGAAAGAACAAACACTTCTCTTTTCAATGGCCGAAGTTTTTCTTTGAAGGAGCGCCGTGCACCTTAAAAATGAAAATCAAAAAGATCGTAGAAGTGAGGCATGAATTCTAAGGATACCGGTGAAAGATGCAGGTGGCATCCACCGGCGGCTCTTCGAGAGGTGGGGGTGTAGCCATTCTTGATGAATTTTTCGTAAATACGTTTGTCGACCGCATTGTCTTATTTTACTCTTATTTTTGCGCGTTTTCGTTTTATTGTCAAAGTCAGGCATCTGGTGCTTCTATTTTCGTCTCACTTTGGTACGAACGTCTGCGTTTCTTTGATAACAATAGAAAAAGAGCCTCAGGTATGAAAAGGAGGCAAGGAAGAAAGCAACACGCCTTACCTAAAAGCCCTCGCTGAAAGGAAGGCATTCAATGTAAGCAAAAAAAAATGCTGTCAGATATTCTTTTAATTTTTTTTTTATTAGGAGCACGAATGGAACATTGAAAGATTTCACGTTTGACAAGGCGGGAATGACGGCTGTGCAGGAGTGTTGTGCAGACGTGCGGCCGTGTGAACTGTTTGTGTGTGATTGTGTAAAACAGTTTGGAGGAAAATTCCAGGATGGAATAATAATAATAATAATAATAATAATAATAATAATAATAATAATAATAATAATAATAATAATAATAATAATAATAATAATAATAATAACTCGAGTTTAACGTCCCAAAACCGCGATATGAATATGAGAGGCGTCATAGTGGAGGGCTCCAGAAATTCCGGCCACCTGGTGTTCTCTCACGTGCTCCTACACCTAATTGCACGGGCCTGAAACATTTTCGCCTCCATCGAAAATGCAGCGGCCGCGGCCGGGATTCGATCCCGCGACCTTCGGGTCAGTAGTCGAGCGCCATAACCCCAGACCACCGTGGAGGGGGCAAATCAAAGATGGAAGCCTGTATGTATAGGCATGCAACGAAGATAACAGAAAGAGACCTCGCAGACGAAAAAAAAACACACATCAAAGCTAGAATCTTAAAAGCAATGCCTTTCTACGGTTTCGGTGCTTTTTCCCACCTCATATCCTCTGCAGTTTTATTTTTTTCCTTATATCTTTTGTCATAAGAGACGTGCGGTTATTTTGTACGAAACATCTACCGTTTATTATAACTTGAAAGTTATAATATATATACTGCGTGTCGTAGTGTTCTGTTTTGTTTTTGTTGTGTCGTTCTGTTCCGTTTAGTTTTACAGCGAAAGCTGTTATGAGATCATTTCACCGGCCGTTTTTGGCGCCGTAGTTGTCCGCCGCCGCCGCCGCCGCTGCCGCCGCCGCCGCCGCCGGTGTCCGTAACCAGTATCGCTCGAAATAAGAAAAAAAAACGAAATAAGAAAAAAACTCCAGGATGGAACGAGGGTCGAACCTGGGCCCTCTGCGTGGGAGCCCAGTATTCAACCTCTGAGCCATGCCGGTGCTTGAAACTGCTTTGCAAAAAGGTCCTATACAGGCTTCATCTCGGAAAGGAACCATATTAGCATATGCAATATAGCGTGGTAGAAGAGTAAAATAAGCACCAAGCGTCGCACAACGCGAATTCTGTAACCAGGCGTCACACAATGCGAATTGCGCAACGAGTAGGTTGTTGAATGCTTCCAACCCATTAGAAAGGACTCTGTCATAATTCTTCATCGTCATCAGGTGTCATGATCAACAAAGTGCGCATAATGCCTTACATGCGTATAGCAGGTACCAACGCTCTCCGTAGAATGACGAAAAATGGCACAGTGCCTGCAGGCCTACTTCTCAAAAATTACAATGATTTACAGCGTAGTGGGTTCCTCACAAGCGCACTTGTATTGGTTGCCAAGGAAGCCCATCAGCGCATGATCCACTTCCTCGGGGTCTCAGTAAAATTACACTGATTTATAGCGTAATGGGTTCCTCGCAAGTGCACTTGTATTGGTTGCCAAGGAAGCCCATAAGCGCATGATCCATTTCCTCGGGGTCTCAGTAAAGATCTTCGCTTCCCCCCCCCCCCCGTCTTTCTCCCACGTCAACGTATGTTACACTGCATGACGTGAGAGGGAAATAGTGACCGGGCGTCACCCAATGCAAATTACATAACTGGTGGGCCGTTTAAAGATTCCAACCCATTACAAAGTGCTGAGCCATAATTCTTCATCGTCATAAGTCGTCGCGTCAACAAAGTGCACATAATGCCTTACAGACGTGTAGCTGGTGCTTCGCTTCTCCGCAGAATGACGAATAATGGCTTAGTAGGTGCTTCCCAACTTCACAAAAATTGTGATTTATGGCGTAGTGGGTACCTTTCTAGTGTACTTGTATTGTAGCCCCAAGAGAGCTTAACGGGCTCTAGAAACGCCGCTCTTCCAGCTTTCGCTGTGACTGTGCTGCGGTTTCAGCGCAGGCCTGGCGTTTTTTGTTCTTTACAGCGAAGCCTACCCTGTGCCGTCTTCACTGTTGTAAAGATTTGTTTTTTTTTTCGTAATATCGCGCAGGACGCCTGTGGTAACGACCGCAGTATTAAAACCGTCATGTTGGTCGTTGCCGCACATACCGGACGTCTTACGCAAAAAACATCTGAGGTAATCTCAGGGAAACCTTGGCATAAGCGATACGTCAGGCTGAAGTTCTATTTCTAGCCTGCTCCAACTTTAGCTGCACATGCCCTTACATTCGGTCTGATTCTTCCGGTACAGGGCAGCTAGCGCAAGGTCAACTGTTCCTATTGAGTCAACAAACGAAAATTTGTAAAAGCCAGATAGATCGTCATCGAGTATGCCACGCGAAGCATCGCAACTTGGCTTCATGCATGCTTGTTTTCCGGTGTGATTCTACGGCTTGTTACACCTGTGCTGCTGGTAACTTGATTCTTCCGTTGCATTCTTGCGCCCTTCATTTCTTATTTCTCACCATCGTGGCAGCGCCACGGTTGCTCGCAATTCTTTTTCTTGACATCCACGTGACACAGAAGAAACTTTGGGAGTTATCAGACCTCGCGAGAGTAACGAGCCATCTCGGCTTGACTTTGCGTCAACACGAGCAAGTGCTGCGATGGATCAGCCGCAACCCCCATCCATCTTGCTGAGCGAACCCGTAAGCCACGAGCGTCGGCAACGTTCTCGCTAAGTCGGATGCATCTCTGCTCTCTCTCATGCAAACAAGATAAATCGCACTCCAAGATCAGCAAGACGGACGAGTGCTAAGCTAGGAGCGCCTCACTCGGAGAGGATATATTCGAGGACCAGTTTCGACATTACACTAAGCGCAAACAGGCACACAGTTGTTGCAAAATGGAAGCAAACTGATTTCTCCCGCTCTAACACATCATGCCTAAACGCATAAAGCGTGAGAATTAGTTACGACGACGCCTTTCTGCTTAATCTAAGCTAATTGCTAAGCGAGTGTTGATTTAAAAGCGAAACCTAAATGTTTTTCACTTTTTACACATGACTACCGTTCTAAGTATAGGCTGTGTTCCAGCAATGGTTCACATATTAAAGATAAAGTATGTAAGGTTCTACGATTAGCTTTATAAAACGGCAAGCGCTGCTCAAACCTAACAATCTGAGGGGCGTTAATCGGTGGAAGAGCGGCGAGACCTGGTCAAACGAGCAATTCGCTTAGCGCGGTTTTTGAAAGCGCACGCAATTCAGCAATATCTGTCTTCAATATATTCACCCTGAAGTCAGCCAGCGATTTCTCAAGTGAAATTTAGTGCACGGCATATTCAATCACTCGTGCGACGAGTTCTCGGACGTGATTACCGAAGCCGGCGCCCGTTCTCATTCCTGAGTAGTGGTCGAACACCGACTATGCACAATCCGCGAAGCACCTTTGCATCCTCCGCAAGCACATATACATCATAAGTTGCTCAAAAATCAATCCTCCCCTTAAGTGCGGCCTTTGTGTCTTTTGAATCAGCGGGATGTCTTAAAAGCTGGGTTGTTTACTTTCGATGGTTTGTTGCGTTATATGGCTTTCTTTATTGCTAGTTGCCTTATTTGAACGCACAGAGCTGGCGCAGTTCATAATATAAGTCACTGCCGCACCAAGAGGCTCGGAAATTTCATCGCGTTCAAAGTTTCTGCAAAAAAAACATATCATGCCACTTTTTTTTTTCTTTTCTACCGCCTTTACTTTTCTTTCCGCAGTGAACATGTCGCACTCGTAAAATGGCAAGTTTATGACAACGTATTTGCAATGCGAGCACAAACAAAGTATTTCTATGTTTCCTATGTTTTCTATGTTTCCAGCTGAAAAATCTTCGCTACGTTTAAAAACGCGACATGTAAGGAAGCCACCCCGGAAAATATGTACCGGAAACGTATTCCGAGGAAAACGTATAACTCTCTCTCTGCCGCTCCACCCAGTAAAAGCGAAAAAGTGAGATTCCTGTTGGTGATCATCGCCAGGCTACCTATGTGCATATTAAATATTAAAGAAACGCATCCAACAAGTAAGCAATGGCAAAGCCTAGTTTGTTTGCAGCAGCGAATGCAAAGTGTCTGTTTTTTTTTATTCTTCGATACGGAAAAGTTTTGCTACATCATGCAGCCTGCGTGGCAAAACTTACCTCGACAGCTCTGTCCTCAAAACCTTATGCTATCAGAATAAAAATATATTTCTAAACTTTCGCAACTACCCACAAATTCTAATGTTGCTGGAGCATATATCTAAACCTTATCTTTATTCTCGCGGAGAGACTTTGCATCCCAACGCAAGTGCCATATGTCGCCTATCTGAAAATTTAGGATTAATTCTTGTTGTTTTACTCCAAATGAGAGATATGAATCTGCAGACATGTCACATTTCTTGTTCGAAGGTACGTGGTGCAGTCCGCCGCAGTCTAAGATGCACTGTATTTGTCACTTCTCAGAAATTCTGAGATCGTTAACTGCACTGAGGTATGATGCAGACAATTTTTTTTTTCAGAGCAAATTCTTGTGAAGCTCAAATGTTTAATCAGTTTGCCTCAATTTTCTTTCTGATGAATGGCTGTTCTATCTGGGGACTCTTTCTTTGCGAATATAGCCGCCACCATCAGCGACACAACGTAACATTGCTTCACTGAACACATCAGGGCTAGAAATCAGGAAAGACAACATCGCCTTTGCTAAGGACGTACTGACGTATTCAAAGATGACCAGCCTGTCTTTGGCACTTTATCTTGATTCAAATAATTCTGATGTCACAGCTTTCACCAAAAGTTATCACATGACGAATGTGTTTGTTATTTGTTTTAGGTAATATTCAGAAGCTTTTGGTGGCAGATTGCGGAGTAGCGCTCAGTGGACTCTTGTTTGGTATAAATTCGTGGTCGTTAACTTATACTCTTTCGTAACTATTACTTACCTGCTCTGTTTTAGCATACATTTTGCAATACAAATGCCTGTCACCGCTCACTTGAAGAGAACAGTTCCAAAAACATTGAATGCTTGTGACACACACGCTGCCAAGCCTTATTTCACAGATGCACCACTCTTTTCGCATAGGAATGGCAGACACCTCCAGATGCGACTCGTGCAATAGCGACGAAACGCTAGAACATCTACTGTGTTTCTGTGAACGTTTTCTGAACGACCAAAACGTTCTGCGCAATGCGCTGAACAAGTTAACGACAGACCGTTTTCCGAAGAGAAGATCCTCGGATCGTGGCCCTACGCATCGCAGGCCAGCAAAGCGACGCGAACTTTGCTACTGTTTTTAAAATCGACCGGCTTAAGCGACCACTTGTAGGCATTCAATGGATAGGTGCATATGTACCATGACAGTGCCATCTTCCCTTTGCTTTCTTTCTTTTAAGCTATTCATCCTTTTCCCCCAGTGTAGGGTAGCAAACCGGACGCTAGTCTGCTTAACCTCGCTGCCTTTCATTCATTTCCGTCCTCCACCGGAAGCTGAATCATCCACACCCGGGCAAACCGTCGTGCCAACTAAGTAAATGCTATGCACATTTCAAAATTGAGGTCGTGATACGCGCCAGACGAAGATTTATAGTCGCCTGTCTACCGTTAACGCTTTCTCATTTTCCACCTCGTTTTGTAGCCACCAGTATTGCACTAGTGCTGGCGCTACTCCATAAAATGTTGCCGTAAAAGAGGTCCGGCGAAAACTTTCGTCTATCGTAGACTCGTCGTAGACTCGTCGCACACATGGCGCGCGACAAATTGCTCACAGCCGCACTCAAACGGTCTCTTGCAACCAACGCAATAACTCAACGCAGAACTCTTTTCACGACGCGCACACTATCGCCTAAAGAATGACGCAGAATATTGTCTGCCTCGTCTCTTCGTGTTTACGGACCCTGAATGGCTTGTATAAATCGCTGCGTTCGTTTGCCTTTGTTGTGGAACAGCTATAGCAATTCAGTTGTGACGAAGCCGCGGTGAGGACGGCTTTACGAGAATGATCGGCAGCGATGCATTGAGACAGGTTTAACGATACATTGCGCTTGTAAGCGCGAAACCAAGTGGTCTGTTTTACGACCCCACGGGAACGCTGAGCCAATTTAGTTCAAGGACACAATCGCGAAGTGGTAGAACGATTGAAACAAGCCATTATGTACATGCGATTGCGTAAGGCGTAATGTGATCAGAGGGCTGAATGCAACTGCTAATTCTGGTTGGGTTTTCTCGTTGTCATATAAATTCATCGTATAGTTCAAGAGCAAAGAGGAACCACGGTCAAACCACGGTTACATAAACGGAACCACGGTTGCATAAACGCTGAACCGCTGCATAGAATACATGAAAGAAAACAGATAAGGCAGCGGAATATAACTCCACTCGTTACAAAATTAGATCTCCAACTTTTTTCTGTCAAATAAAATGCAATAACGTCCGAGTGTACAATATCCAAAAAGCAGAAGCACATGTTGTTGGGCTAGCTGGTTCATGTTCTTTCGGAAGCCACGTTATCTGTTCGTTGTTTGCCTCCCTTTCTGCGCATGCGTTTGCATATATATATACTACTGCAGTAAATTTGGAATAAACAGTCGAAAGTTTGCGCTCCCCTTAACCCTCCCCTTGTGGTTTCTTTGCGCGAAATAGCCACTTCCGTGGCTTCCGAAAGAAATATCCAAAAAGCCGTTCCGCACTGCAATTGACGCTATATTTATGAAAAGATCACGCTTGATCACGACGGAATAAAAGCACAGTCGTTGAGCTCAGTGGCGCACAAGTTACCAACACGGAAGCAGCTGGGTTTGAAAGGCAGTTTTATTGCAGTGTACGACCCATATGCGCACTCACATAGTTGCCGCGTTCCCGTATCCAGGAATTGAATGCGTAAACATGCTTCTGTGACAGTCGAAACACTGCTGCTGCACTGTTTTCTAATAACAAGTGAGAGCCTTGTTTAGATTCAAAAAGTTTCTTGAGTAAATATCTCGCAAAAAAACCTCAGCAAAAAAAAAAACGACGTTTTGCCGTTCTTGAAATTTTCATGCCCATGTTGAAGAACGCTGCTCAGGTTTGTATGGCATGTTTGTCCTTAGAACGTTTGAGCCCGCGTAATTAATCACCAGTACAGCGTGTGGATAAAAAAAGACTGTTTGCAAAATTTCATACGAACATAAATATCAGAGAATTCACGCGTGCCCTGCTGCCCAATCAAGGCGCTCGAGGCTTGGCTCTAAGCTCCCCTCGTAATTACAGGCGACGCCAAAAAAAAAAAGTCACAGTTTCGCCGCAAGGGCGAAGCAATGAATGCGATAGCAAGAAATTAATGCTATACGAAGTGAGGCTCGCCAATGGATACTCTCAGTTTGAACAGCGCTCCTGTTGCAAAGGCGGCCGAAGCAGCGAAGGAAGCTAGCGTGCTTCAAGTGTCGACCTGTGACACTTGATAGTTCGCGCTCATCTTCTGTTTGTTCGTTTAGCGGCGTCCCTTGAGCGCGAGTGGCTTTCGTACGCCCCGTAACATGAGCGCGGACATCACGGTGAAAGCGTGAAACAACCCTCTTCCCCTCAGCACGAGAAAACCGCGCGAGCAGACAGCGGAAGGGCAAGGTTCTCCCTGCGCAAGTATAAGAAGAAGCGAGCGAGCTCGCCGACGACTTTTAAATGCGCCCGTCGCGCTCCTAACGCCATCTCGCTGGTAATGAAGAAACGCTTATAAGTGCAGCCGTCTCTGAGTCCGTCCAGCGGTAACGGGTGCGTATATAACGCTCGCCGTTCGCTACGTGGAGGATCTGCGTTTCGTGGCGTAGTGGATAGCGCCACTCGCTGCGGAGCAAGAGGTCCCTGGTTCGATTCCGCGCTTAGGAAGCATTTTTCTGAATGATTTTCTTTGGGTCTTTTAGATATATATACACACTTATACATATACGGTGCATGACGGCGGCGACGGCGACGGCAAAATCCAGCCGAGACTGTCCATATAATTGCTATCGCAATAAAAAAAAAACAGGAAGACTATAGCTCAGTACTCACCACGGTGTAAGATATATACTCTGAGGTACTCACACAAGCCTTACAACTTGTACGCTTCTACAAAGAATGCACACTTAATTATTCAAAGATAGCAATTTAAAAAGGAAGTGTTTCGTGTAATAAGCGCTGCTAACAATGGAATGAAAAGGAAGAAAAACTGGCGATTTTGTATGACGGACATAGCATTTCCAGTGATAACAAGTTTTATCTACGCTAAACAACTTTGGTGCATGAAGTAAGTTCAAAATGCTGAAGTAAAGAAACGTTGGACTATAATCAGTGGGGTTCATTGTCCTAATTTAATGGGCCAAACATTCCGTACCTTGGTGGACGACATTATGATGGATTAAATATGGCTTCTTACCGTGCATTTCAAAACATGGTACACATTTTTGCGTTCTGCCCCAGAACTAAACCGGTGACCAAGCTTAAACTTCGTAGAAGGATGTCGCAATTGCTAATCCTTCGCAGCGGATCGAGAACCAGAGAGACCTCATTACTGCACACGGCAAATACAGCGAGTAATCGGCGGCGGAAATATATTATTTCCCTTTACGGTCGTCTTGTTCGCTGGCACGTACATCTATATATAATTTAGCTTCCAGCAATGTCTGACAGTACGACCGCAGATGGCCAGCGCGCAAACTGCTTTATAGGCCCTCTTTCATTTGAAACGCAGGAAGCAAAAGAAACTCAAAACAAACAGGCATGCATGCATGATATTTCATACGCAGGGCCGTAGCCATTACTGCGTTGAGCACGCTCTTGAATGCCAGCTGATACGTGTAGACCATAATAGGGAACAGAGAAAGAGCACATTAATATTGCTATCAATCATAGAATCGTTGGTCTCATCTCTAATCCTCCGCAATATGTCCAGCAGAACTCGAAACTACGAATAACGATAGCACTATCACTAAACTGCGTCAGCGAGGCTGGAGTGCAGTATTTAGATTCAGGTCTCTCTGTGGAAAAAAAGAAGAAATATAGACGTCGTGCCACAGCCTTTCCGTACAAAGAATGAAATAAGAAGTCAAACATAAGCTTAAGCAAATACACGCCATCATTTGTGTTTTTAATTACATAGCTTTCTGAATACAAATTCACCTGCGGACGCCGATTGATTGAAGGCTTCAGCGGTATAGTATCGTAAATTGTTTTCAGGGGCAGACGTCGCGCTTATCTTAAGGCATGAGTGGTGAAGCTATTCGTGCTGTTTCTATTACCGAAAATGCATGGCCCTGCTTGACTGCAACGTCGACAAGAGTGCAAACAAGGAAGAAGAAGTTCAGGGGAAGAGGGAGGATTAAAGATATGAAAGATGCTTGAAGAGCTGTAGCTGTATAGCCAACGTTTTGACGAGTGGACTATTATTCGTGAAGATACAAATTGCCTACCTCGCCGCGTGGAAGTGCGTACTGTGCACACTCTTCCGCAATTATGAATGCGGTGGAGGAGAAGAGCGCAAGTGCGAATAACAAAAAGCGAAAGTGGAGAAGAAAAGACGAGGGGGATATTGAGATCAACTGGAACACCAGCTTATCCCGATATCTTGTTTTAAGACAACATCCGTCCTAAGAGAACAGGAATGGCGCGGATGCAGAACACGTCTCATACACGGCGCCTATCAACGATGTTAAAGGGATAATAAAGAGAATCACGATTTTTCTCGCATTAGTAAATTACTCTTTCACAATTTCAAAATCGCCACTCTTGCTGCGAGAAGACGTTTTGTAGGCGAGAAAATCGCGCAAAAAAAAATACGAGTGGCGACGGCGCCACCTCGAAATTCGCGCACCAAACATCATGACGTTGTGGCAACACACTTCGCACAAACCGGCGCAGCCTCCGCCTCGTCACTATCTAGCCCGGCGTGACACGGCTGCATGCTACACCACGCCTCCGATAAGGGACAGCGCCACCGCAGCGTCACCGGAGGCTTACGTCACCGACGGTGGCTATAAAACCAAGCTGCCAAGCTCTGAAGTGATTCCTTCCTTCGCGACCCGACTGAGCCCAGCGTCGGCATGCTCGCCGCGCTGCTGCTACTTCGCTAATAAACAGTCGTTACGTTTATGTTGGGATGCGTCCTTCCATCGACACGGCATCCCACAACGTCATAGATTTTGACGGCACCTACTAGGTCCTACAGAGTTCCTAATCAGTAAAAACGAAGGACATTGTCCTCTGAGGGGGCCGTAGATTTAACATACCAAGTTTGCGGAAATTTCGTTGAACCAATGTCGCCAACATACGAAGAATGCACTTTCAAATCCGTGACGTCACGTGTGCCGATTTCGATGCGAAATTTAAAATTAAACTTTGACCTCGATTTTCTCTTCTATTATTAAACCTGTGAAAGTGAAATTAAAGGCATTCGAGTTCTCAGAATATAATTCATCAGTCTAAATTGATTCATTGTTTCACCTTAATGTCCCTTAACACATTGTATCCCAACCCTGCTGCAATGCTAACCACAGTAACGTCCACAGTTATCCTAATATGGTTTCTGCCAGGACTTGTTCAAGCATGAACTACTTACTTCATGCGCATGTGGTCATCGCGTATCGGCATCTCGATTTCATGCAATCTTTCCTGGATTGCCACATGTCTTAGGTGGCTCACCCGAAGAAAAGTAAAAATCTTGTCAATAAAAAATATTGCCCATTTCACTTCGCGGAAATTCCCGCAAGGGAATTGCTTCCATCCGTTATTCTGACTGAAGCTGAGCCTGACGCGTCCGTAACAGTGGCGCCACTTGTTGAAATTTTCATTGGACACAAACGAAATTTCATCTTTGGTGCCAGCCCTAGAGCATGGTGTAGGAGCCTTGTGTGTGCGTAGAAACAACTAAAATGAATTCACCACTCGAAGAGAGAGGATCTACATTTCGAAATACCTCAAAATAAGTCAAGCTTTCCAAGTAATGCTGGGAAAAAATACGTCCTATGAATTCATTATTTCATATTGAGCTAAACGAACGCGAACAGAAATAGAAGAGTGCAGTGTCACTCGCTGTCGTAACGTACAACAAACCGTGGCCCTGTGCCCCACCTTAACTCCATGTAGTACAACCAAAATCAGCCAGCTAGCGAGCTGCTGCGAGCCCGATGCTATGGCTAACGTCAACCAATCAGAACAGAGATCCGCCTTTTGTAATCTCCGCAAAACGCATACAGGACGAAGGCTTTATGGAAGGATTGATTACCAGTGCCAAATGAGTGAACTCCCTCTTCTCTGAAACGAGCAGTCGGCTATCGTTACCGATTGGCTGAAACGAGCCTTAGTCCCGCTGTGCATCATGGGAGTTCTAGAAGCAGAGCATAAATCCCTTCTGACTTACTCGTGGGAGCTTTCTTTTTCGATTGAATTACACCGATAAAACGCTTCCAGGTGTAACCCGAGGCATATAGACAGGCTAGACAGAAGCCCATGCCCTCGGCTAGCAGTGGTTGTTCCTTTACAACTTGACGAAGCAGGTCCCGGCCGTCAGCTGCAAAAGTATCGCTTCCATTCGTCCATATAATCACGTAAAGTAGGATGGTTGCGTCAGCTTACATTTACGTCAAGTCGTTTAATGGCAGTAAAGGAGATGGCTGTGAAGCATTGCTACCCATCGCATTGGATACTCCGTTTTATCACCTAGCCTAATGTCCACTTGAATTTAACAACGACCCTCAGTGGAGCTCACCGTGTTACATGCGGCCACGATAAACGTACCTTTGCCTTCTGTCTGCGGACCCTCCTGTGTCGTTAAGAAAGCGGCCCGAAGGGAGATGACCCCGTGGGTACTATATAAACTCGAAGTCTGTTACTTGTCACTGCGCTTACGACCAGACCTAAGACACACAACGCTGACCGTAAATCGATGCATTCCAAGTTTCTGCAAGTACGAACTAAAAGGAAAAAACTGAGCAGCTTTGGTACTTGGAATCCGTCATTCGTATTATTGTCGGTGAAATGAGCAATCTTCGTGCGAAATGGCGAGAATGAACCCGTCATCCTTCACGAGGTGCTTCTGAAGGATTACCGCGCGTTCCGAATGGACTTTAGCCACCGCGTTTATTACCAGATTAATTTTGACGAGAACTCAAGGAACTAACAGCAATTCAGAATGAACCTATTATAAACGATGCCCGAAACTAACCTTTAATGTGTGAAATAATCTTGAAAAATACTTAATCTCACACTCTTCTAAATATCTTCTATTGGTTCGCTGGTGCTCGTGCATCCAAAAAATATTTCGTAGCAACGAGCTTTTTTTTTTATTTGCAATAAGATGCGGTGAAAGTCTGCAGGTGCACTTTAGCTATCTCGACTTTCATGGTCAATCACTGTCCTAGCTTCGATCAGCCTCCCAGTTCACAAAGTAAGTCGTGGCAATCGTTAAAATTCTCACTCTTACATACTCGCACATTTAGCCAAGATTCATGTCTTACTTGTCGGATTATAAGCTTCACGTTAGTTAAATATCCAATAGAATCATGCACCATTATTAACACAAACTTTAATATGAATGAATTATCCAGGTAATATATCTACAGAAAAAAAAGGACTTACACAAAATAGTACAGAAAACCTTTTCTGAGCCCCCACGCGCGAAGTGTTCATGTATATTAACAACAACAGTATCTGTAACATTGATCGGCTCCAAAGCAAGTAGGTCAAGCACAGACTAAAAGCGATGTTCGCCCATTAGCGTCCGGGCGATGTGCTTTTAGCACTCCGAACACGTTGCAGAACAATTTCCGAGCACTTAAGCACACAAGTTGCTCAGCTAGTTGCAGCTCGATCAACGAGTTCCGCCACCCTCTTAGTGAGCAATCTCGGCACGTTCGCTACACCACTCTAACTTGCTCCGAAGGTGACAGATAATGGTCGCACACTTCGTTAACCGTTCTGCTAAGCTCCCTAGGGACTTATCTATCCCACCGAGCGTAGTATACAACGAGCACACACGACATAACCGGTTGTTCAGTGCTACCGGCGCCAGTTTTTAGCGTCAGAGCTTCTCTCAGGTGACCATTAGCATCATTTGGTATAAACCAGTGCATCGCTTCCCGTTTGCCTGCAGCGCACACTATCGGTAAGCTGATGCAGTTAAACATATGGTTCAGGACAAAAACGCAGCATCAACGAAGGCACGCTCAACAATGGGCATTTTGTGCACTTGAATTTACCAAAGCAGTGGTGTAGCAGACAAAGTGAGTACCCCCCCCCTCCCCTCCACTCCGAAACTCCAGCATTACGAGTAGTCGCAGAATCCTCTCGTGCAGGAAAAGGGGCTCTGAGCTCTTCGGGGCAATTCAGCGCCTCGGGCAGCTAGCTTTACAACTGCGTGAACGGCACGGCTCAAAAAGCTGCCTTTTTTTCTTAGGTTTATATATTCTCGTTCTCTTTAGACGGTTTCTCGATCTACGGTATCACAGTGTCGCTTTCCCGGACTCTTTGGAGGGCTATTTTGCTATCGCAGAAGATAGGCTTCCAAAAAGCTCAGAACCCATTTTCCTGCACGAGTGGAATCTGCGACAACTCGTAATGCTGAAGTTATGGGGAGGGGGAGGGCGGCTCACCTTGTATACTCAACGCGATAGTCAATAGATGAAGCAAGCTTAGCTTTTCGGAAAAGAACGCTATAAGTTTCACCCTTCGATGCGTGTGAACTAACGCGAGAAAGCTGCTGCAACCATCCGTTTTACGTCATGGCTCACATGAGCAGGTCGTTGCGGAAATCAGGCAAGTCCAGCATGAAGTAATAGAAAAAGGGCACAAAGTAACATTCCAGTGGCTGCCTAGTCACTGTGGCAACCAGGGAAGTGACCAAGCGGACGCAGCTGTCGATCCGCCCACTACTGTGTCGGCAGTGTCGCCATTCCCCTTTCAAGATCCGACGCCGCAAAAGAACTTCCTTTGTTTGCTTGCGATCTGACGTTGGACTTGTGCAATTCACCCACATTTACAAGCCCTCGGCTGCATACATTGGACCCTGATCTCCAATTACGTGTCCCGCCCAGCCTATCACGACACGACTTCACACTGCTGGTCCGTCTGTGGCGTAGAGTGGCCTTCTCAAATGCCTATTCATTCATTATTAGAATGGCTGATAGCCCCTTATGTGAAGTCTGCAGGTGCTGCGAAAGACTCGCGCACCCCCTCTGTGAGCGCACCCACTTCAACTCCGAAAGAACGGACCTCTCAGACGCACTAGGCCAACCGGACAACCGCCCTCTCACAGAGAACAGAACCCTGGGGCACAGAACTAGTCCGTATTCAACACGAGCCGCTCTGAGGGCGTTGTTGCGGTTTCTTCGAGAAACTGGACTGAATGGCAAACTGAGACTGTTTCTAGACAATGCGGTGTGTAGTACTACACTATAGTAGTACTTACACGGTGCTATAGCCACGACTGTTTTGTTTGTTTGTCGCCTAATGTCGTCACAGACTCTTCTCCTTCTCTCGTTCTTTTACAGCCCGTTCCCCGTGTACAGGGTAGCAAACTGGAGGCTTCCTCTGGTTAACCTCCCTGTCTCGTTTATCTTTCTCTCTTTCTCTCCCGGACACATTTCAGACGGGTTGCTTTAGCGGCATAGTGCACAAAGATAAATGTTCTTGGAACGCGTTGTCATAGGAGAGCACAAGGTTTTCTTATGGAACGTAGGCCCGGGCTGGTTTCGGCTTTAAACTTGCTCCATAAGAAGACAACAAACAGCGGTATCCACGGGACAACAAGTCGGTGTCGCCATGCCCTAATTTCAGCAAAACTGAAAAGAAAAGAAATATATCTCATACGTGCGCATGGCAGAGCCTATCATTAATTATGTATTTTAGATTATGAAGGTCGGTACGCTCTTGTTCCGTAGTTTAAGACACCTCTTCAGAATGCGTACGGACTGGCAGCGCACGAAAGACAACGGCAACACACTTACAGTCATGTAGATTAGCTCTTTATCGGTCAAAAATATGGATCCATTACTTCAAGTAGAAAGACAGTACGTCTGCTTAGAAGAAAAAAATACCTTTTCTGGCACTTAGCCGTAAGAATAAATATGCTCTTATCTTTGTTCTGCTATCTAGACCTGGTGAGTAAAAATATGTAAGAAAACATATGCTCTGCGATCTTCACACAACACCACTCTGATCTCGTCGCACATCCCCGCCCGTTATGCATTCTCCACCCGAAGCGAGCTCGCATTATCTGCTGCTACAGAGAGTGCAAGTTTTCGAAATCCCCGAGCAAGCTTTCTCGAGAGTAGCACGTTTTGCTTGACGCAGCGCTATACTCATGTACGCGCGAGTTTTAGCCGCATGCGACGACTGTCTAACAACTGCAGCTGCTAGCAACCAGAAAAGGAGAGAATGAAAATCGTTGCTCTGTGCACGGCTTCGTCCTACAAAACGTGGAGCTTATAAGGGTGAGTCAGATAACGAGAAAAGGCTGTACCAAAGCGCATACACATATGAGCACGAACAACGATAACAGCAGGTTTAGTGGTACAGAAAGCACGTAGCCGTATAAAGCGAAGAACACGTTTCGCGATCCTCGTTAAGATGAAAATAATAATAGGTGCAACAACCAAGAAAACCTTAGCGGGGAAAGGTTCATGCATGCGCGCCCTTGTTAGTAGGCAGCCCTCGAGATTCCGTGAGTTAGCAGCACAGATGGTGTTTCGCAGGCGCTGCCTGCACGTCGAGCCTCCCGCAAACTTTGCCTCCTCGAGCGTGAAATGAGCACGGCTGCGCACGAGTAGATCTGGCACAGAACTTCTATCTCTCTGTGTTGGCGCGGCTTAGGAGAACGTAACCGCCGGCTCCTCTGCGTCGTATTCTGTGGGAATTGGTTTTGAAGTTAGGTCCTTAATGGCGGACATACGAGATATAACAATCGTTCGTCTTAAATTCGAAAAGCAAAATGAAAAAAAAAATTACAACTGCTCCACCGGTACCGCAGACTTGCTGACAAACAGGTGTCATACCAAACAGCCTCGCTATATTTACATTGCACGTACGACATGAGAAAAAATTATCAAAATCTCACTTGCCTATGCGGAGTAACATTTCGTCTATACTATTGTAAGTGACACCAAGGGGGAACTTGGCTTGTTGTAAAACTTTCTAGAAACTTACAACTCTGTTACGCGTAAGAATAGGTGGTAGTTTCTTGTTCTTTAAGTTAGATAGTTTTCGTTGTACAGCGTTTGAACTCGTCATTATAGAAGGACTAGCATTCCTTTCTCTTTTCGATTTCTTATGTAAATAGAAGGTAGAACCCTCTAGATACTACCAAATATCAAAGCTAATTGCATAATTTACTAATACAGCGAAGCTACCCATAGCTAACCTGAACGTCCACGGTGTTCGGAGAAAACCTCTGGCGGATATGTGCCTCAGAAAATGGGCAAGTCACTCTACTTGCCACTGATGCACTAAAAACCTCACATGGTCCCTTTTGAATTTGCCTAAGACGATTCGAAGGCGACAGCCATCTTCTTCTTTTTCTTCTCTGTTGACTTTACTGAGATAGAACCAGCTATCTATAAGATAGATGGCTCTGTTCAAACCTTCACACTCGCCGAATGGTGCGATGTTGCGTGATAAGATAACGAGACGGCGTTTCGACAGCTTCTAAGTCCTGCGTAAGTACTCGTTTGCTATATAATAATATTGTAAAAAAAAAGCCTTTGTGTCGAATTCCTGCTTAACGTTTACTAGCATTTTGCTTCAGTGCTCGCTCGTAACACGCCTTCTAAAACTTCCACCAGCACGACGGCCTTGTTCGCTTTGTTGCAGCTCTGCTTATTTCTTTAAAACCATCTCTGGTATTAAATTTCTCGTTATTGCATGAAGCCTAATCCTTCTCCAGAATGATGGGGACTGTAAAGCTCAGGTTCACAGCGTCGGCGACACAGTGCTTCCATTTAACTGGGTAGCAACAACTGTTTGAACGGAGGACTGTAAAATGACGCAGTGAATAAAGGCGTGAATAACGGACGGTGTACCTTAAACAAATCTGTCATTTCAACATCGGCGGTTTAGTGAAACACTTGCGCGTGGGAGGAATGAAGAAAACCTGTCACGCCATGCGACCCCACGTGCCCAGATATATATTCCCCGAATTGGGTCATTTTTTGGCTGACATTGTTTCGTGAGAAGAATCGCGATTGTGCAGTTATTTCTCCTCGGTCTCATTTTCCCTGCAGTGACATGTACATTCGTTTTCGCTTTATTCAAGCGGTTCATCGAAGCGTCTGCAACAAAAACGCACCCTTTCCCACCGTCCCTTTGATTGCCGTGTCTGTGTCTCAGCCACGTCGAGTCTCCCAATGCCGCCTTAAGGAAATGAAAGCTTAATGTTTCGTCTTCTCCAAAGATACGCACCCCTCGCTGAAGTGTTGCGAGCCCTTTACTGAACACGCGCTGCTGTCAACTTGACGCTTTCGCTTCCCCTGGTATTCAAACTTTCTCCTACCCTCCCTCTCTTTCATTCCTTCGCTATTGTTATTTTCTGGACTCTTAAGGCAGTTAAAGAGACGCTCGCAAGATACAGAAATGCGGACATAAACGCTGGCACATTTGGTTGCCCAGTGGTTGGACGCAGCGCGTCACCTGGTTATTCTACAGCGTGTTCTTTCAGCACGGCCTGACCTTCCCAAAAGCGCCCCGCATTCAAAGACAGGGTAACCGTAATGAGATCACTTAAGCAAAAGCCTGTTCCCAGATTCCAGCGTGGGCGCGCGCGCGTGCGCTGAGCACTAATTTTCTTCAGGGCTCCCGAAACCAGGCTTTGCGGTTGGCCATTAGACGGGAAGCAACGTGGTATACATACTGTTTCTTGGGAAGAAACTGAACGGGTTGCGGCAACAGCGTTTGGTGCGTTGCGTGTCGTCCGCGTGAAAATATAAGCAAGAGAAAAACAAGTGGGCGTGACGAAGAGATTGGCTTGCAAACCGCAGCTTTTTCTGATGCTGCGGCTGTGTCAACGTAACCACGAAAAATAACATAAGCTGATTTATAGGATCTTGAAAAACGTTTTAAAGAAACGTAGTAAAGCAAGAGGAAATGGTAATTATTTATTTAGTTAGTTAGTTAGTTAGTTAGTTAGTTAGTTAGTTAGTTAGTTAGTTAGTTAGTTAGTTAGTTAGTTAGTTAGTTAGTTAGTTAGTTAGTTAGTTAGTTAGTTAGTTAGTTAGTTAGTTAGTTAGTTAGTTAGTTAGTTAGTTAGTTAGTTAGTTAGTTAGTTAGACGTCACATATTCTGACTGCGCCTACTAGGCCCTACGTAGTTCTTAAACGGTAAAAATGAAGTACACTGTCCTCTGAGGGGGCCATCGAGTTAACATACCAAGTTTGAGGAAATTCTGTTAAGCCAATGGCACCAAAATACGACAGACACATTTTAAAATCCGTGACGTCACGCGTGGAGATATTGGCGCGAATTTTAAAAATGAAACTTTGAACTTCAGTTTTCTCCTTTATTAATACGCCTCTGATGGTGAAATTAAGGACATTATAGTTCTCATAGTACAATTTATCAATCTTAACCGATTCATTGTTTTTCTTTAGTGTCCCTTTAACGTTCATATTAGAGTAATCTTTCAAAAATTTAAAAATCGCGTTTTTTAACCCAACTGCGCTTTCTACACCGCGTGCTCGAGTAAACACTTGCACGCCATTCATTCGCGTTCGCCTTAAAGAGCTTCTTTTTCTAATACCCGAACTGCTGCCAGATTGTCGTCGACATTTACAGAACGTAAACGTATAAAGAAAGAGTAAGAAAGCAAGAACTGAAGCTCGCCTGCCTGCATCAATGCGTATTTCTGGCTAGAGTTACCACTTATACTACTCCGTATCGTCTTTCCTTGTTTCTTTTTTTTATATTTATCGTATCTATGATCGGAATGGTCGAATTTCAGCCATCGTTTGTTTTCCATCACACGAGCGCCCAGAGATCAGCGCGTCCTAACAAAAACAACCAGGCTTCCACACTCAGCCAGCGCATTTTTATTTTTTAAGCTCCGCATTGTCCCGCACGGAAAGGTATCCGTTACAAGTTTCCATCGACCACAGCTCAGCTTTCAAAAGGGCCTCGACTTACGACGTCGTGTTTCTAAACTTTTTCAAAATGTCTCAGTTTCGTCTTCTGGAAGTTTCTATTCTGTTCGTCGGTGTGGCACATGTAGCAGGCCTCTCCTCTTCACAAAGAAAGTGTATCTTATTTTTTAATTTTTATTTTGGGGGGAGGAGAGGGGGTCTACAGTGCCCTCTGTTAGTACACATCTCTCCACCATCTTCTTTTGTCTAAGTTCTGTAGGCTAAGTTCGCGTATTCTTTTTTCTAGACAAAAGAAAGCTTCGAAAACCACGCGTAACAAGAGTGCACTTGTCATAGTACGTCGCATTTTTGTGTTGAAAAATTAGAAGTGGTATGTGTTAGAGCAGTGATAGCTTTCGCGAAGCAGCTTCGGCGAAATGAGAGAACTTGGAACTTGGATACGAAAATAAATGCTCGCAGGTATGAAAGAGGCTATGCACAAAAAAAGCAAATACTTCGTGTCACACGAGAAAATGGGAAGCGCACCAAGGTTATGAACATTATGAACGGCTATTGCTGTTCTTAAACACCATCATCTCATCGAAAAAAATATATTGGGGCCCTCGATTTCTTTGTAGCAAGTTATATTTTCGATGCAGAAGTTCCTGCCTCGGTACTCAGATGCAGACAATCCATCTGGTCCTTGTGGAATGCTTCTGTGGCAAGAGACAAGCTGAAACGGGTCGTCGTGGCAGTAAAAGTGCCCCAACGTAGAAGATGCGGGTGCCGAGGCCCTTATTTGATTACACCAGCACCGAGAAAATGCGAGCGAGCGAGAAGAGAGGCAATGCAGGCAGCCACAATTTGTTGCCCAACAGGCTCCACACTGCGGATTCCAGAAAACAGTTTGAAAGCGCCCTTGATGCGCAGCCGAGAGGACTCGGAGGAGAAAAAAGTCAAGTCAGACCACGCTTCCGTGTCTACCACAGATTGTTGTCGTTCAAAAATGATGCGGGCATAAAATGGGTGCGGCAGAACCAAGGAGGTTATAATGTGACCTCCTTGGGCAGAGCATGCAAGCACAATCCAGCAACTCCGCAATGACGGCACTCATTGTGATGAAATCGTTTCACCCTTTGCTTCGGGGACAGAGACAATGATATGAACGAAAACGAAGCGGTGGGAAGGTCACGACAAGAAATTTCCTTTGCGACACCGTACTGATGGTGAAGAAGGGCCAGCGCAGAAATTAAAATTCATAGAAAGGAGTATGAAGCAGAAACAAATTACTCGCCTGTAATGACCGCCTCTTTTGGCACACAACAATAAACATAAGCGGTCCTAAATGCTAAGGTCAGTGTTGAAGCGACAGTCACTCACCACTGTGCTACCTCTTATTGCTGGCTGGCAGTTTTCCGAGAAAAAGAGCACGTTGGAACTCTGACATCTCAAGCAAGGAAAGAAAGAGAAGTTTGAGCTCGAGTATGCGCCATCTATTAGCTGTCTGGTCTCATTGTTCAAGTACATAGTGATTGCACTCTCTGTTTTATATCTTAGCTTTCTTTTCTTTTGCAGCAGAGCTATTACGCTCGAGGTTGGCCATGTGTCGTCGATAGAAACTTATCATCATCATGAACCGGCATGCGCTCTCTTCTTCATTGTCGTCTCCTGCTTCACTCTCACAACGCGTGCGCCAATTTTTCCGGCGTGTGATGTATATCTCTGATGTACACTGTATATCTGATGGGCGAGAGAACCAGTACACTACACTGAGAGAGAGAAAGAGAAATAAAGATAGAAATTCTTTGCGAAAAAAACTTATTGGCGAGAGCAAGCATAGTGAACGAATAAACAGCGCAAAACAACGAGGATGAACAAATGAAACGAGCAGTTTTTTCGTTCAAGATGTAAGCACATCGACTTGCCCAGTTAAACGTTCTGAAGCAAGCATAGTCACGTACAGTAGAGTATAGCAAGGGGGGTGGGGGGTAAGAGAGATGAGAGGGCGAAAGGTGCCATCTAAAGACACCAACATCTGGATCCACACTGCGCAGAATTAGAATGAAGAGAATTCCGGTGGTCGAACGCGGTTAAACCAAGTCTGCCGAGTGATAGCTCGGTCTTGTTTACTTTGTTAAAGGACGAGGCCATAGGTTTGCACAGATTTAACTTTATTGTACATCTTGGCTTAGGCAACAGCGACGAGAAGTCTACACTCTTCGACTGCACGCCGCGGCAAAGGAGCCAGCTTTGCACTACAAGACAATACGCAGACGCTGCTCGGTGCCCAACTCAATTCTACATGCGAGTCAAAGCGATTGAATGTCAACGCAAAGATTATCACTGAAAAATTACCGGTGTTACCGCACAGAACAGAAAGTGCCGGCCATAAAGAACCAGACTATATAAGTGCTTCCGCATTTTCGCATTTAACGAGCATCACGAATGATGGCAACTTATGCGCGACAAGATGCAGTCGCCCCTGAGGCAGCTGGGTATTGGCGGCAGTTATGCAGGAAGATTTAATAATCACGGTTTTTCCGCACAATAAAAAGAAGCTTTCGTTTTGAACGATTCGAAGTTTTACGAAGAAATATTAACAAACGTAGACATTATGTGGGTAAGGCGGGTGCTATTCAACGCAATTTCGTCGATTGAATGAACAAATTTAAATGTTTCATCGAAAAGAAGAAAGGAACCAATAATGCACCGTATTCGTGTCGTTTATAACTTACTCCTTCTTCTACAGAAAAAAAACAGTTATATGTCGAACTATGCAAAGTTCTTTCGCCCACAGTACAGAAATTGCCCACCGGAGTAATTAAATGTTAGCTCGGCATGAAGGCTCTATTTGCGAAGCAATTTAGGGCGGCGAATGTGAAACCATCCCTAATTGCAGGCAACTGCGCCTTCACGTCTGTAATTTTATTAAGAAGCAAAATGCAATTAGGTCTTCGCTTCAGATCATTAGCCCAGCCAGTTTACACCGGTGGATGGTTCTATGCCAAAGCAATTACATGGTCTCATATTGATGAATATTTAAAAATATTTTTCGGTTAACAAGTACAATGAATTTTTGTTGTTTCCCAATTAGGACAGAAAAACCTCAACAAAGAAACCACAGTGCTACGTGCCAACTGGAATGCCATTAAGACCACTGTAGTGACTTCCTTTCTTCCACGTGAATAATCCTACCATATTTCGTCGAGTCTAATTAAAGAAACTTCACTTTTATACACGCATGGGCAATAGAACTGGTTGCGATGAAATGCTCGTATTCACAAAAACATTTTATGGTAAAAATGCTCGTAAGAAAATAATTTAGCCAATCCCGACGCTGAACATTTCATTGGATAATCCGGCCAGCCAATGGCAAACAGAAGTTTGGTGAATTCGGCCTCTGAACACCAGGTGGGGACAAAAGTGTTCTTAGAAATAACTCCTCCAATTCACAGAGACAATTCAATATCGACGCACAAGTCGACAGCGACATAAAGTCGTCTTAATTTTCCGCGCATGTAGAGATACAATCTCCAATTTTACATATACTTACGAAGTAGTAATAAAAAATACACAGCTGCGAGAACTTTCCGTAACGGTCCATCAATCACGAGATTTAATTACAATGTTGTTAATCAGCAGCACAGAGAAAAGATTGGGAGGCAGCATCCACTGACGGAATGGAAGGAGGAAAGTTAGGAAAATAAAATGCATGTGTCGTGTGTGACGTCACGTGCGATTTTACAGATGCCCCCATATGGTTCAAGTAGTATGGGTTGATTTGCGAGAAAGAAATTAGGTCATAGTGCACAAAAGTCGAATATACTTAAGTGCGTAAACTTCAATCTTTCTTTCGATTTTCGTCCCAAACGAGCACAGGTTGCTAATATAAACTGGGGTTAAAATTGTCAGACCTTGCATTCAGTTGAAAAATGAGACTCCGCGATAAATATCCAAGCTAGCATATTGCGTAGCGCAATGTACAGAATTAACACCGGAGATCATTTTTAAGTTCATATGCGCAGTGTCGCTTTTTTTTTTAGTTGAACAGCACCAATGCCGCAGGATTTTCTTATATGCAAGAATACTTGTAAAATGGTATCATTACAATATGCTGTGAACTAAGTTTTGCTTGTAGGATGATACGTAGTTTAGGGAGCCACCAGTACAAATTCCAGATTTGTACTTGTCGCTGCATTTACGTGCCTGCATTTCACTTACCCTGTTACATCTCTTAGTATAGAGTTCCATTCCAGCAGTTTTTATTCACGCAAATGTGAGCTAGTGGCATACGAAAAGTACGTTTCTCAACTTCAGACTCACTGTGACAAATTGACTTCACACAAAAGACGAACTTTCTCTTTGGAGCACCGTAACTTGCCGTACAAACTGCCAGCTTATTGTCACGGCGTACACATTCGGATGCTCATGTAATGCAGAATCAGGTGTTTTATTTCTATCTATCTATCTATCTATCTATCTATCTATCTATCTATCTATCTATCTATCTATCTATCTATCTATCTATCTATCTATCTATCTATCTATCTATCTATCTATCTATCTATCTATCTATCTAAAATGATATGCGCTTCAAGTTTGTTCCGGTTTCAACCAGACTATTCTTCACCGAGTATTCATTATTGCATTAACGCCCAATGTGCAATAAACACAATCGGCGCAAATTTCTACAAATCACCTAAACTGTCACCACGTACTTTTAAGGTAACCGACATATCGGTTTTCTCCTGCATATTAGCCCATCTAAATTTGATTACGCTGCCTAAATAATTACTTCAATTGATCTTCGCTAATATTTATTGTACGCGTTCTACAGGGTACCCATCCACAACAATAATTTTACTGTATGAAAGAAACAGAAATGTCACGCTTCGGCGTTTCTGATAACGTGCAGTTGAGAACAGAGTGAAAATGTTAAACGCAGATGTTCCTATTCGTTTGGGTGTGCCGTCTAATATGGATTATCTTCTTTATATATACCTACGGAAAAAATTCGGCAGATCCCACGTACCGTGGGAATCGTTGCTATGCGAAGCATGCGCGGGATGGTGACTGTGGCGTAATTTTTCACATTGAGCGAAACGTTACGGAATGGCGCTATAGAAATGTGGAAGTGGTATACACACATTCATATTTCGCAGAGTTTCATATGTATTATATAACCAGCTCTTTACAGTTGCGTAACGATGCCAAGAGCAACATGGGTGTTACCAGCACCAGACGCGGTAAGCTGATATATAGTGCTTATACTCAATACTGGATAGCGCGAATCCGAACAAGACAAAGAAGGAACACAGATGCGCAGGACAGGCGTTACTCGCAACTAAGCCTCATTCAGGAAAGTTTCGCTAGATATATACACAGCCGAGTGGCACGCGCAGGCGCACTGCACGTACGTTACAGTCACAGTTACAGTTTTTACAGTTGTTATGCTGTCCGTTATGACGGAGAAAGCACGCACACGCGCACGGAGAACGGACGAACGCACGCACGCACGAACCGGTGTGCATGTGTGGAAGGGTTTCTAGACAGTTCTTGAACAAGGTCGTCATCACCGTGATCAGTGAGCCCCAGCAGATGGACCGGACTTGTTATTCGGATCCGTTCGTGATCGCGGCTGCAAAGGGTCAAAGTGCAGTTAAGTGCGAGTACAGCTGGTGGAAATCCTGGATGCCTCCTACGATGAAATTATCCATGACGCCTCCTGTTCTGGACGTGGCTGCCATGTCTTTTGATGTCCTGTCCACATCGAAGCCGTCTTTCACGCAGTATAAGGACCAGGCGTTGTTCGGTCTTGATAAATCAATGTTGAAGTCACCGGTAACGATGAGAGGCCTGATTCTCTTGGCAGATTTATTTTAGGAAGCATTGATCCTAGTTTTCGCGTAATCCACGCGGTCCGCGTTGCGGACCACGTGGACCAGTGGATACTAGTTGAGCGTCCTCCAGGGCTGTTCTGCCTTCAGTTTCCTCACTTTCCTTGCGTCCGCTGCGGTGGTGTAGCGGTTCCGGTGCTCGGCTACTGACCCGAAGGCCGCGGGTTCGATCCCGGCCGCGGTGGTCGAAATTCGATGGAGGCAGAATGCTAGATGCCCGTGTACTGTGTGATCTCGGTACACGTTAAAGAATACCAGGTGGTCAAAATTTCCGGAGCCATTCGCTACGACATCTCTCATAATCATATCGTGGTTTGGGGGCATAAAACCCAACAATTATTATTATTATCACTTTCCTTGCGTGTGAATGTGTGTGTGTTCGCGGTTACTCTGTCAGTCGAGACTCTGTAACACCTATGGCACATACCCGCAAAACATGAACTCTGGTATGCGGGTATGTGCCACACGTGACTGTGAGAAAGGGTTTCATGACGTACGCGACAGGTATTTTGCGTTATTCATATAATGACCCGGGATCGTGTT
>NC_051177.1:103398735-103455910 GCF_013339695.2 Rhipicephalus sanguineus | reverse complement strand
TGGCATCTGCATCTCAGATAGCGCCGCCTCGCAGTCATGCGCTCCGGCCAAGGGGCGAGGTTGGGAGCGGGAGTTGGGGTTGCCGTAATCGATTAATCGACTTGTCAAAATGTACTTTTGGGCTAGTTGGTTCATAATCGTAGTAGAACAGCGCCGACGAAAACAACAGACCAGACGAACACTCATCGATAGTTTCTTCACCCACAACAGACCAGACGTGTTACGTGTCCTTCTCCTCGTCTGGTCTGTTGTTTTCGCCGGCGCTTTTCTACTACGATTAATCGAATAGTTTTAATCGATTAATTCGATTAATCGAAAGGCGGAAATCGATGACGATTAATCGATTAATTGTGGACTTTTAACGATTAATCGATTAATCGTTCATCGATTTTACCGTCCCTAGTATCACTTCTAAGGCGTAGTAAGACTATGTTTCTAAAATTCTAAATTCAAAGTGGTAAGCAGTTTACTGTGGTTACGATATTATTAATGTGGTGTAGGACACGCAACATCCCCCTCAAGTGTGTTGTAGCATTGGCGTAGCCAGAAGGGAGGTTAGGTTGGCTCAATCCTCCCCCCCCCACCCTCACCCCCCCCCCAAATCTTTCCGAAATTTTCGGATTTGTTTGCAATATACAAACCCGCGCACGTTAAAACGCACGCAAAAACATACATTCGGGGGGTCGCCCCCGCGCCACCCCCCCACCTCCCGCGACATAATTTTTTGTTAACGCCCCCGTCTTGTAGTGTTCTATTGTCATTACATGAGCCCTACATTACAAATTATATTGTGTTGCCACTGAAGTGCTACTCTGCACTGGGAAGGAGAAGGGAAAGGAAAGTTTGATAGGAGCAATATCGGTATCTTCTTGCAATATTTACATATATTCATTTGATTTAGACTCTTCTTTTCTTTCAGAGTTAGTTACATATGTAAATGAACGAGCCCTGCCCCAATCCTCCAAAGGTTCCTGTGTGGAATTATAACTTTACATAGTTGGATTTGAAATACACGCGCAATATTGATTGATTGATTGATTGATTGATTGATTGATTGATTGATTGATTGATTGATTGATTGATTGATTGATTGATTGATTGATTGATTGATTGATTGATTGGATTGATTGATTGATTTCTATGGGTACATACGGTTAAGTTTAAGAAAGGTAAGTGCCAATCGAACGTATTGCGGTGTCGGTTGGCGTAAGTTTAGAAGATCCACCTCTTTTTCCTGCCAGCTCTCAGAAATAAGAAATTATGTGCTTAAAGCAAAGAACTCGGCCGCCACTATTTCATTTCCTTGCTGTGCTTCATGAAGAACCGAAGAGAAAAAGTGAACGTGCCGCTAACATAGAATCATTCAACTCGCTTCTAATATTTAAGATATTCTAAGTTCTTCGAGCCTCAATGGAGGAATCTCATGCCTTAAATTAAGCCGCGGAGACCCCGTCTCTCCCGCAAGTACTTCAGCAAAGCAATTATTTTGGATCACTCAGCCGGAGTGATTCTGTCTTGTACAAAGTTTGTTAGGTTGCGTGCAAATACTATATCTTCAGCTGTTTTGCAACTTGTTCTTCTGAATTGCAACTACGCTTTTTTTTTATTAAATGCGTTTAAGGGGCGATTATTGCCTAGGTATGGCTCCGGCTATTCCTCTTCTCTGACATGATATTTCGCGTTATGCAGTTCTCATTGAGAATGAAGTAACGCAAAATTTACGCATGAAAATGTCCACTCACGCTCTTTAAGCTATTTCATTTTCTTTAATTTCAGTACTCCTTGGCGTTATTTGCAATGCCTGAATCAGATAATGATGTGATCATTTCTGAGAGCAAGCGTTGGGAATCCTTTACAGCAAATATATTATAGAACAGCAATGAAATGATCTTGCCGTAGCCGTAAGAGCAGAAAACGATGATATGAAAAGTTAAGATTAAATGGATTAAAGGGAATATTTCTTGAGGAAAGGAAGCGTATGGTGCAGATGCTAAATAAAAAAAAATGATTAAACGTATGCGTAACTGCGGCTTACCTTTAAGCATAGAGCATTTCAACTGCAACGTAAACACTGATAACTCCTCGTACCGTTGTTTATCTCCATTCTTCTCTCCTTATATTTCTTCCAAAGGTTCAAAAAAAAAGGAATTATCGCTTTTTCCTGTCTTCATCGCTTGCCTCGCTGAGGGGACTACTAGCAGTCTGAAAAGAAAGAAAAAGAAGTTCTCCTTTCAAAGTCTTCTCGGTTAACTGACCTCCCGACGCCCAAAGCCAGGCGACGGCAAACAGATCACAAGGGAAAGTGTACGAAATTTAAGAAAGTGCCTCAGAAATATAACAGCTGCAAAGAAAGTGACAATAAAACGTTGTGATGAAACTGCAGCGAAGAGATACTGCTTCTCGGCTAGAGGAAGTTGCGGTGACAGCTGTGGCACTGCCGACCGGTTCCCCACTTCGCGTGATATACTGACCGAAGTGGCAGGTGTCGCTGCGACTGTCGACAAGGTGTTTGGACTTGTGTTTTCCCGAAACAAGCGATTATCGCAACTTTTGCTTCTTCCTTCCTTCCTCATTTTTCCTTAGACGATTACTTTTATTACTCAAAACTTTTATTTTTCTTTCAGTGTTTGTGTACATGTGCTTCCTGCGCGCTGCCCTCTACCTTTTGTTCTTTTTCTTTACGGAAGTCCCATAAATCGCTCTAATGCAAGACTAACAATGCAAGAAACAACACAACATAATAAAGACTGCAGAATAAACGCGAGTTAAACTAGACCGCCGAGCTCTGTAAGAGTCGCATTAGTTGTTATAGGTCATTCTTACCAACACCATTCTTTTTAAATCTCCTTCATAGACCTTTGTTTTCTTTCTTTTAACGGGAATGTAAACCGTTATATAGAATCATAAGCTCTCGTGAAGTCGTACCAAACAACGTCCTAAGCATCACTGGTAGATTGTTGCTCAGTGGTACGCAGGGTTCATTTGTATCGCGCACTAATTTTGCTGTCTTAATTCTTGAGACCACTCGCGTGCTCGGTGTGCTTTGACTGTATTACAATCCGTCGCACGAAAATAGTTCCGTCTAATAACCTTTGCAAGCGGGAGCCTACGATTGTTATCGATACCGGCGGGATGCAGAAAACTATCGACTCGTAATACATGCCTAAGTTTCTGACGCCTATATCTTATCTATGTAGGAGATTAGGAGATCACGAGGGTACTACGTTGAGGTTGCGCCCGAGAGCTGTGCGAGCGTCATGACTGTCTGAATAGTGTCCTTAAATGGCCACTGTTTATACGATACTCAAGAAGTATTAGTAACTACGTGACCCCACATGTTGACGAAAAATTGCGACATGGCATTGCATACCAGCAGATATGCAAGTCATGGTAGTTTGGACCTTTAGAATTCAAAGGTGTTCAAGCTCCGGAGAGGATCTGCAGATGCAGAAAATTACAACCGAAATGTGAATGCGAATGTCCTCAATACTTCTGGCTACGGAACATTGAATGAGTAACCTCAACCTCGAGGATTCATTAGAAAAATTACCCAGTAAAGCTTAAATAAACTTTAATCCACGGCAGTTTGTGTGCAACTCGGAACTAATTTCGCCCAATCTGCTCTCACGTATACTCGTTCGTGAATTCCCACGAAGTGGAATGAGCAATATCTTAATACGACACCAGGGGCGTAACCAGGGGGAGGGGGGTTCAACCATACGTTATGTATGTTCGTGCGTGTGTTTGTATGTGTACCTGTATATATACGCAAGCAAAATTGAAAATTCTCGCGGAGGGGGGGGGGGTGTTCAACACCCCCCTGGCTAGGCCCCTGCACGACACGCTTTTCTTTTTTTTTGCAGAGGAGCAGTTCTAGGCTAGTTTATGACGAAAGCTGCCAGCGTCTACAGGTTGTGTAGAAAGAAGTCGAGAGTGCGAAGGGCGAGGTGTGAGAGGCGAGTAGCCGCATGGGCCACTCGCCTCTTGGGCTGCTTAAAGGGACACTAAATGCAAATATTAAGACGACGTTGATTGCTGAAATAACGGTCCAGAAACCTCGTAGGGCTACTTCTGTGCCAAGGAGGTGCTTATTTTGAAATAAAATCACGTTTTAGTGGTCCGCATCACGTTAGCACACTTCAAGTCACCCGCCTGAAAGCGGTGTTTCTCACGTCACTGCTGCCGTGCCCAACGTTGCCCGTCTTTACTGCGCGGCGGCGTGCACTGGCGGCGTGCGCCATTCGGACATCCGGCAACATCACTTGCATGCGGCATTTTGTCGAACTTTCTGTCAGAGCGACTTTCACGAGCGCGCAAAACACACGCGTCAGTACGCGATACCTGCGATATCTTCTTTCAGATCGACGTCGAATTGCCCGAAACCGCTCATACTCAGCGTCAACACCCGCATATCCATCTGGAATGGGTACTACACGAGTAGCTTTTGTTAGAAAATGTTAGAAAATGTTGTTAGAAAATTAGAAATGAAAGAAGATATCGCAGGTCGGGAAATTTAGAAGATTTCAAGGTTGCACAGAAAGTACATTCTGCAATGCAGAACCAACTGCAGAAGCTTTCAATCAAAAGGTGGCAAGATTTATGTGCCTCACTTTCTCCATATACCTCGGCGCCTCAACTGTGGAACATGGTACGCGCCCTCCGACAGCCAGTAGTCCACTCGAGACCACTACAGGCTCTAGCGATGTCTCGAGGAGTTAGCGAACGTGTGATTGCCGAAGAATTTTGCGATCTTATACTGAGAACTGGAGAGGCCGTCCAAACTAGCGAATATAAATCCTCAGCAGAATCAGCTTCGGCGGTTGTAACGAAGTTCTCGGCGGTCAGTTCATCAGATCTGGATGACAGCTTCACACCAGAGGAGCTCCAACATGTGCTGTCTTCTGTAAAACGAACAAGTTCACCAGGACCAGATGGAGTCACATACGCTGCACTGGCTAATTTGTGCGAGAAAGGAAAATTGCACCTGTTGGACATTTACAATAAAAGTTGGCAAGAAGAAAAGGTTCCGGAAAGTTGGAAGATATCGAAAGTAGTACCGTTGCTAAGCCAGGGAAGAGCCCTATGCAGTTGGATTCGTTTAGGCCGGTTAGTTTGACAAGTTGTATTTCGAAAGTGATGGGAGAAAATGATCAATGAACGAATTTTATGGTGGCAAGACATGAAGAAACTATTACCAGAAAGCATAGCCGGCTTCAGAAGAGGTAGATGCACAATGGACTGCATTTTGGACTTGGTCACAGACGTGGAAAACCAACGTACGGAAGGAAACATCACTGTCGCTGTATTCCTTGATGTCCAACGAGCATACGACACAGTGAGTCACGTTCACGTTCTGGAAGGCCTGGCCCTGCAGGGATTCAAGGGCAAGATACTGCGTTGGATCGCTGACTTCCTGAGGCACCGGCAAATTTTTGTAGTTACACAGGAGGGCCCGACCTCAGAACACGTCGTCAACCAGGAGTGCCACAGGGCAGCGTGCTAAGCCCTACTCTCTTCAATGCAGTCATGGCGCAGCTCCCGTATAATCTTCCACCTAACATCAGATGTTCAGTATATGCTGATGATATAAGTATATGGACGTCTGGTCCATCGTTTTTGGATGTCCAACAAACTTTACAAGAAGGATTGGATTATGTAGACCGTTTTCTAAGAAAAAGAGGTATGGCACTGAGTCTGGCTAAAACAGCCATACTACCGTTTACATTGAAAACACCTGGAGATTTCCAGATTAGTCTGCAAAACCAGCCTATTCAAATGGTAAAAACTCATAGATTCTTGGGAGTGATTTTAGACCGGAGACTAACATGGTCACCTCATGTCCAGTTCCTTGAACAAAAAGTGAATCAGGCCATTCGAATCCTCCGGCATCTCTGCGGGGCAAAATGGGGGCGGTACTACAGAGTCGTTATTAGCCCTACATGTTGCGTGGATACGCCCCATCGTAAGTTATTCACTGCCGCTGCTGCACGGACTTCCAGCCTCCACCGAAAGGAGACTCCACTTGTTATTGGCAAGGAGCTTGAGGGTATGTCTGGGGTTGCCACGGTCAACTTCCAGTGCTTTAGTGTATGCAGAGGCTCGACAACCACCTTTGGCAGTACTCCGAGCTAAAGAAACATGTCGAAATTTATTTAGAATTTTCACGCAACATGAAAGTCATCCTTTATCTGGTGCACTAACACAAAGGACGGCAACGAGACTACAGGAAAGTGTATCATCATTTCAAGCAGTAGTACCAGGATTTAAACGATGGAAACCTTCAAAACCACCTTGGACGCTGCCGCTTCTCAACGTTATCTATGAAATAGATGGCATACGGAAGAAAGCAGACATGGCGCCTCTAGTAGCCGCACAGATGGTACTTCATCATTTTCATATAACGCATAATGACAAAACGAAGATATATACAGATGGATCATGCACTGAAGAAGCGTCAGCCTGTGCGGTTCTTATACCCGAAATAGAGGAAAAGAGAATGTACAAATTATCCCACAAATCTTCATCGACGACAGCAGAATTGGTGGCTATCTTTGAAGCAGTTAAGCTTATCTGCGAGAATTCTGAGCCACGAAGTGGGTGATATGCACGGATAGCAAACCTGCCCTTCAGCTAATCAGAAATGCGAGATCACTTTACAAAAATGGTGAAATAGCACAATGTATTGCAGGAACGGTGGAATATGCCTCAGCGCAGGGTCACAACATTGTATTCCAATGGATACCCAGTCACACTGGAATAAAGGGAATGAAGATGCTGACAGCCTCGCGAAGAAAGCATTGAACGAAGGACGGGATTGCGCAATCCCTGTGTCTGGGGCGGATATTCGACATTTTATAACGCAAGGAGCTAACCATTGTTCGATGGAGAAGTGGTTTGATAGCCCTAAATCAAAGGAATCAGTACTTTATGAAGTTGATCCAAACAGAAAATTTTTCATAGCGACAGATCTCCCACGACACTTAGAGACTTTAATGCACAGACTTCGATTGGAAGTAGCCTACACAAACAGCTTCCTGCACAAGATACATCGATCCAACTCCCCGGAATGCCATTGTGGTCAAGCAGAAGAAAATGTTCGCCATATTCTGTTGGAGTGCGTTAAATACGCGAATGAAAGAGAAAAATTAAAGAAAAAATTAGCAAGTTTGGACAGACGGCCCCTCACATTAAAGAAATTACTTGGACCATGGCCTGAGATGCATCTTCAGAAAAAGGCAAACATCGTCCTGACAGATTTTTTAGTGGAGACCGGACTGGATAAGCGCCTGTGATAAACAGCCAGGGATTGATTTATATGAAATGTGTTAGTGCATATACTGATAGTAGAAGAGGAAGGTGTGCGGGTGAACAGTTTATGATAGTGTGAACTGCTGCAAGCAAACTGTGTATTGGTATGATTTTTTTTTTCGGATTGTTCATGTTTAGGTACCGTTCAGTATTATTCTTTGTTTTTTTTTTTTTTTCGCTGCATAACTTCGTGATATGGAGTAGCCGAGGCAATATGGACCTCAACCTCTCCACAGCAAAACAGTTAGAACAGAACAGAACAGAACAGTACGCGATACCGAAACTACCACTGAGATTCGACCGCGTGAGCGAAGTAGAGTGCCGGGCGAAGTGCAGTTTGGCGAAAACGGAACCTTTGAATCACGCGCGCCGTTCCCAATGGCAACGCCGAAGAGGTTCTTTTCCCATGAATCAAACAGAAACGAACAAGCAGCATTTTATTACGTCTCTTGATGCACGGAAAGCTCTCTTTTTATTGCAGCTAGTTTAATTACGAGTGATTAATTGTAGTCGAACTCTCTCACGTCATCGGGATCATTTTCAAAATGTGCCGCTCTTGGCGCTCATCGTATGATACATGTAGCTTAATTTCTCGGTAAGTAAGGCACCGCTGTTGATGATATTGCCGTTTTAGACGTTGTCGTACATTGAGTTTTCACTCCGACATAAATTGGCATTTGCCTTTATTGTCCCTTTAAAACGGCGGTGCGATGCTTCTTGTGCGGCACGGACGATCTCGTCCGTGCCGCACAAAAGATCGCTGGTCGCCCAGCATCAGAGAGTGGAATGGCTCTGCTTTTTATTTTTTTTTTTCAAAGTATACGTTGCCCACACGTCGCACGTAGTTACGTATTGCGATGTATATTATGTAAAGACATAAGTAACTAGCTAAAATGATGTTTATCATAACGCATAGTAAGTACCCATACTTCGCAAAGTCACACATCGTGTTTATCGCGAATATGGTTCCATCAGTGCCTAGACGTTGAGAGACGATGGAAATGAGGAAATTCGCAACGTAATATCTTGACTTACGGCACGGACTCAACAGTTGAAGCTCGAAATTGAAGTCAGTGGTTGAGCGGCCACACAATGGTTAAAGACGGGGACGACTTTTAGAGAAATGACGCCGTTGCTGTAACGTTGGTAAATGAAGCTGCGCGAATGGTTGTAAGTGCGTTTTAAGTCGCCATCTTGGTGTTTCATGATGTGAGAATTTCAGAAGCTACGTATCACACCGCCAAATGCCAGCGCGGTCTGTTCCATGTAAAATCTGTGCTCGATCAATAAGGGTATCCGTGTTTCCATCCAATATTATTTTAACCTTCAGCTTAATGAAAAACACTCGAAATTGTATCGCAGTTATCTTCTTTACCTTTAAATACATTTTATTGGGAGAGGGGCGCAGAAACACATACTTCAAAATACTATCTAAAGGCGCTTTGTGGTGACAGGGATCTTGGCTTATCTGTCCATACGCAAATGGTTTTCTCTACTAGTATGCTTTTTTTAGCACAGATGTCACAATCATTCGCGTGATCCTATATTGCGGAAATAACGATGTTTAGCAACCGGAATTCGTTCAAATGCTTGTCGTAGGCGTGGTGGACGTTACTGAAGAGCTTTAGGAGCCAGTCCTATAGCTCGAAAACAAAAATAATGAAGTCCACCCGAAGGCAGATGTCGCCATCTGCCCAATATATGGATCGAGCCCGGCCTCATCCTTCCCGGATGTGACCCAAGAGTCAGTTTTGTCTTGGTTACCGCCACCAGCTTGTCCATGGTGCACTGTACATGTCAGTACGTATATAAAACTACTATGCTTCGCTTCCCTGTACTTCTTCATTGATCATTCCGTGCCTTTATCCTATCAAAGGAAATAGCCTTATCAAAATTGCTTTTGTTTTTGTTTCTGTAATGCTTGCGCACGGCAGAAGTGAGCTAATCGCAGATATCTTCCTCTTTCTCTTCTTGTTTTTTTTTTGTCTTGCTCAATATTGCAAGCGCTAAAGCTAGGCGTTCATAATCGATAGGCAATCGTTTGCGTTTCGTGTAGTAATTTTTTCATAAAAACGAAGCGTTTCACTGAATGCTGATTAAGGCACGCAGTGCACCCGGGGAATCATCTGTTTTCACGTTTCATGTAAAAAAATTGTCCTCTAGGCTCCATTTTATTACAGCGAGGCTGTATATCGGCAGGCGAAAGCAAAAATTCGTCCGTCCTATGCACGCAGAAACTCCTAGCGCGTATGGGCCACATCAATTGAATAAATTCCGCTACTCACCATTGTTCCACTAAAAATGAAGAAAAGAACACACAGGGGGCAAACACCAGTTAAGACTACTGGACAGGCAGTAATGGGCTTTTTTTCAAACTCACGTCATCCCGTAGCAGCAGCCGGTTGAAGAGCCCGGATGAAAGCGCGCCGGGTTTTTTATCGTCTGCTGCCGCCATGTACTCGAATGGTTGTCGTGACAGACGCTGCAATCACCAACCGTTTTCTGGATGTTTCAGGTCAGCAATCAGTGTGCAAGCTTACTCTTTTTTTGCCAATGCATACTAATGTTCCACCATCATGCTAGAGGCCCGAGACATCAAGTTAGTCAGCAATTTCTTACCTTGTTTGCTACTCAAAGCGCGTCGGCGGGACGAGATCTTTCTGCTTAACATAGATTTTGCGCTTACCGCAGCGCGTGCTGCGGTTCGTGCTCAAATATTGTTACTTGCCTAGTTTCTGAAGAAAAAAAATGTATGCAGTCGCACTGAATCTGAAAGCTGTAGGGAAGTGCGGAGCAGTGATTCGCCCGTCCTTCAGCGACGAACTCAAGCAGCATGTGTTGGGGGGACTAGTTGGTAAGACATTATTAAGGAGTTTGAGAATTGGGGCCCCAATGAGCTTGGGGACCCAAAAAATTCATACATGATCAATTCCCTCCATGTTATATTTTTTTTTATGTCGGCTACTTTGCATTATTGATTAACTTCGTAAGCTCTGTCAGTGCTTTTTGTCTGTTGTGTTTGAGGCTTTCGTGCACTGACGTTTCTTAATAAGGTTTTCCGTCTCCTGGGAGAGCTTCCCAGTGTCCTGTATAATGACTGTGCCAGAGACTTCCTCTGCACACTCCATGTGCAGTATAGCACACTCCGTGCTATACTCCGTGCGAGTGTGCTATACTGCACGGAGCGTACAAACAAGTACAGCGCAGCCGTGCACCACTGCACACTCGGTGTGCAATGGTGCACGGCTATGTTATACTTGTTTCTGCCTGCGTGTCACCATACATGGCTTTCGTATGCTTTACCCTCTCCCTTCTTCCTTTCCATCTTCCTCGCCCTCCCACCACTTCTTCTCACCCGCACTTCCGGCACACTACCCTACTCACTTAAGGCATTCTACGAGTACCCTACACCAGCTCAGCACGTTAAAGCGCAGAGCTTTCTTCGTGTTCTTTGCTGCTAGGCATACGCTACAAAGAATCGAGGCGACTGTTATATCAACACATTTTTCCACTAACCACTCCAGGAAACTTAAAATACTTCGGCAGTATTAAACGACGCAGTTTTCAGAGTAGTAAACATAGCCATGAGACTGTAATGAACCAGCTGCGTGAAAATGGCATTAACGTAAACACGGAGAAAGTGCAGAGGCAAAAGTTTCGAAGAAGTGCAAAGTTTTCGGGATTTTTTTTTTTTTGGTGGACCGTCGTGCCGCAATGACCTTGACCTTTCTTGTGCTAATCAGCGTGCTCAAATGCCACGCTTGCGAATATTTCTCTTTATCTTTTACGCTTTCGCGAAAACCTCGGCAGTAATCTCTTTGATAACTATTTACGTACTAAGCGCGAAAGGGAAAAATGAAGAGAAAAAAAAGTTCTCAGTGCTGTTCTTCCGCAGTTTTACTGCTCGCCTCACAACTTCCGAGAGCATCGACGAAACATTTCTCGGCGGCGCGAACGGCAAGAATAATATGCTCATTATCTTCATTATTTTGTGCCGCATGGAACGACTTGCTTCGCTAACGAGCGGCAAATCCTTCTTAGCAGACACTAAGTCTTCCCTCGGCGTTTTCCTAAATTTTTCGCTTGAAAAAAAAATTTTACCGAAAGGCGGCTGGTCGTGGCATTTATGTGATGCAAGCATCATGCGGCCTTGCCGAACTAGGTAGTGAAATTGCACTCGACACTGACTGCGCAATAATACTACACTTGTTCCCTTTAATGCTGCGCAGAGCAAAGTGAATAACAAAACAACGTTCTGTGGTTTGTCATCTGGACGATGATTTTCCTTTTGCTGTTTTTCATTCTTCTATTCGTGAGCTTTAGTGTGCATAGATTTTCTTTTTGCCGTTTTTCATTCTTGTATTCGTTGGTTTTAGTCTACATATAGCACTTGTGCGAAAGCAAATAGGCCAAAGTCACACGGGACGATAAACATTTTATTAAAGAAAAAAAAAAATCCGCCTTGCTTCATCTTTCAGAATCACAGCCGGATTTGCAGCTGCACTCAAGCAGACAGGGAACACTTACTGAAGAAATTGACTGAAGTCAATTACGATTGCAAATTCGAATAGCGTAGCGTGCACTCTTCGATGCATCACATCAAAACGCATCACATCTTCGATGTGCTAGATTCCACACAATCAAATTCGTGAGGAAACCATCAGCGCTTGTCTGTGGACTGTTATTACGATAAATCCATTTTCAATTTCGCCCGCACGTAACCTTTCAGAGCATTCGCTTAACGAATACTTTGCACAGTTCGTGCTTCAACCACGAAATTCAAACTTTGCACGCACATTACCAATAACAGTTCTCGTGGGGGGACATCAGGCTGAAATATTATGCCCCTTCTTAAAGGACAATAATTATGTCCCGCGACGCATGCATAAATCATTAGCACCATAAGCTCTAACTAAGGCACATTAGTTAGAATTTGACTAACATTACCTATGGTCATCGCCGCATTTCCAAGGAACGTAAACCCGCCTCCTCGCTTCGTTCACCGAGGACTCCACGGATACCTCGCATAACAAATGAAGGTTAGAGAGAGAACGATGGCTTAGTAACTCGCATACCTAGCAATCCCAGAAATGTTTGAACATTTTCCACACGTTATTTCAGCAGACATCCTGTAAGAATAAACGCAGTGTGTAATGTAAATCTCTCAGTGTATTTATAGAAACATATAGTACGAAGAATATTTTTAAAGCCTTCAGGTTTTTGACGAAATATTAAGAAGCTGTAAATTCCACACATGCGTTTGATGTCATACGGGTGTTACCTATGACATTCCCGCGTTTATTCGTTAGATAAGTCTTTGACCCGTGCTTTCGTTTTCTCTGTGTGCGTGTACTGACTTCGCACCGTCGATGATGGACGTTGCGCTCCCGAAAAGCTTGTACTCCAAATTTGCTGAATAAGGCAGACCTAACCCTCGCATATCAAAAGCGCGAGTCAAAAAGAACAAGTCTAAAGGACAGATCACAGTGACAAGTCGAAATGACAAGTCAGAAGGACAACTCAAAAGGACAAGTCAGAAAGACGAGTCAATATAGGACCAATCAGAAGGGCAAGTCAGAAGATCTGGATCGAAAAAAAAATCGGAATTTCTCAATATGAGCTCGTACAGTCGACTACGCCCCAGTCAGAATAATTGTGAAGAAAGGACATGTGAATTGAATTCAAGAGCTTGCAACAGTGCCTTTGTAAGACCTTTTTAAAACGCATCACAAGAGAGCTCGCACATAAATAGTTTGTTCATGTACAATGGAGTTCCGAAGGCCGCAATAAAATGGTGCATTAGTCAAAGCTGTGGATTGTTTGTCACTCATCTGTAAATCAAGTAGGACATCTGTACTTCGATGAAATGCTGCGTGTATATTGTCGCTCCACTTCAGCTCTCAAGGAAAGCAAGCTGAATCAGACGGCTGCAGTTAAGAGTGTTTCCATTGTACTTAAGGAGGGGTCCTATATGTAGCCCTGCTGCATTCCATTTCTTCCTGTATCGGGGCTTACTGTATTCTCAGGTACCTTATTCAAAGCTTCAACATATCCCGAAAGGTGTCTTTGCCTCGTATTCTTCATTCAACCGTACAAATAAGCCGCACGCGCTGCTTTTCCAGAATGTCCACGCAATTCACAAAAGTAAACAGAACTAGAAAGACGTCAATCTTAATTAAAGGTACGAAAGAAAAGTGGATGCGCACGGCAAAATTTCTACTCTGTCAAAATAAATATGGACTGCATCTTCTTCTTTGGTGCAATGAAAATGCGTATAAGTGAAGTGTAAAATCATGTACAGCAGTACAAGTTATCTGCAGCTATGGACATTTTCTTCTTTTTTTTGGACGTCGATAATATTTTCTGGGATCCTTGATCAGACGCCGTCTTTTGCTGGAGCCTAAGCTGTGCTGGAGGACAACTCTAAATTTGTGAGCGCACGAAGCCTGACGCAAAGGAAACAAAGGGAATATTTTTATTGACTTGAACACGCGCATACTTTGTGCCACCTCTTGAACACGAACACGTACTCTGCATGGAGGAGATGTTTCCGTGCTTCTATAAGCTGGTGTGTCTCGCACAAGATTTTCCGAAGAATCAAGATCTGCGAAATTAGATTTTTGTTCTCTTCTATTGACCGGCATATCATTCAAATTATTCTCGAAAATTTGTTGTATATTGAAGAGCGGCGAGCGAACAACACAATTCACACATCACAGCATATCTTCAGTTACCTATGTATGAGTCGCACTATACACATTTCAAGCACGCTTTCAAACGAACCGCTTTTCTCGCGAGCACCTGACCTTCCGAGAAGCGTTTTTTCAAGCTACATAGAGCGCAGAGGAAATCGCAGTCACTATATTTAGTTGAATTCCCTTTACGATCATGCAGTATTCAGCAACTTTACAGAACAATAATTCAAAATGTTCACTCGCGAACAAATAAAAAAAAAAACTTTGCGTTGCTGGTGAAGAAAAATGATGTCAATGAAAGAACAAATCAAGAAGCGCAGAAAGAAGTGGTGTTGGCGGTAATTCTTTACAAACATTCACATGCTCTACATGCCTCTCTCATCGAATAGGAAGAAAATTGCGTTTGTTATTTCGGCTTTGACGAACTTTATGCTCGCGTCATCTACCTTTATCTCATTCTTTTTAAAGAAACTCACTGGGTCCCAGTGGCGTAGCCGGGTGGGGGGGATGGGGGGGGGGTTGGGGGGGGGGGCGCACATCGGGTGCGTGCCACCCCCCCCCCCACCACTTCTTAGCAAGGAGGTGCCCCCCCACGAAACAAATTTCTGCCTACGCTCCTGCTGGGTTCCTTATGCATTCACCTAAGACGACTCGAAGGCGAAAGCCATCTTCTTTTTCTTCTCAGTCGATGTGGACCGCCACCCTTCGTATTGCCTCCAGGATTGGAGGCACCTCACCTGGTCTTGCACTGCCTCCGTGATCGCCCCATCTTTGACCAAGCTACGATGTCATGCGACGACACCATCATGTAGCCTTACGTCACGTGACGTCAAGAAGACGTCATAATGACGTCACAGATTTTAGCGATCTGTGACGTCATGACGCCGTCATATGGGGACGTCATCACGTGATGATGATTTTTTGCATCGCTCGTGTTGTCCCGACGCCGTGGGACTCCGACGGTGAATTTTCGCGTTTGATGAGGCCTCTAACCCCCGTATTCTCAAACAAGCCTCGACTCGAATTTCGTCCTTCACTTGACGGAGTTGAGCATAGCGCCGCAGCTCGACTGAAAACGACGCCGCGCTTCCCAAGAATTGCTGAAAATTATCGCTGATATGTGGTTACTTCTTCTGCCGAGAGACGGCGCTCCGATCCACTTCCTCAAGTGAAGGTGAAGCGTTGAGTGGAGGGACGCTGTATAATACGGGAGTAAGGCTTTCGCCTTAATAAAAGATGCTTCAACGGTCTGATGTTTTTTCAACGATGCTCAACGCAAGCGATAAGCGAGAACAAGACCCCAGGGAGCTCCGACAATCCGTGAGCGAGAGCGCAGCGGAAACGCGCTCTACAATACACATAATGCGAGCGCATGCAGCACTTTGTCGGGCACTCCAGAGTCAGTTCGCAAGGGGACTATGTTGAAATTTGGGGCGGTCTTCACGCGTCCATGTAAGATACACACACAGCACTGCTGGTCATCCACCTTCACAAAGTGGATTGGCTTCAACTTTTTCATCTGTCAAATTTTATTCAGGCAGTTCAGCAGAGAGAGAGAACCAAACTTTCATTAACGAGGCAGCTTTTAAATGCGAAGCATTTCTTGGCTAAACCAAGGCGCTTTGAGCGCTTCTATCTACGTATCTATCTGTCTATCTATCTATTTAGCCGCCTACGTCTGGGTGCTCTCGTGATCGCCTCCTTACACTGGTGTAGACCAAAATTGGCATTGGAGAGGAAGACGGTTAGGCGAATATGACTGCCTGGACATGACATTAATAACTTGAAAATCCTGTCGCCTACGTCGTTAAAGCCTTTCCTCCAGACACTTCTGGCACATATCCGTATACCACGGGCCAGGGTAAGCAGGTATGCGCCACATGTGATTGACAGTTTATATCTTCCCGGGAATGGTGAGAACAGACATCGTTAACTTAAAATGCGAAAGCGTAAAGAAAAACAGAATTTGGTTTCGTTAACCCGATGAATACATAGAATAAAAATCAGGATCCCAGCAGACATCGAACCCAAGCATTCTGCGTGACAGTCAGGTATTCTACCATAGAGCCACGCCACGTTTTCAAACTGCTTTGAAAAAACACCCTATGCAGGCGTAATGTCGGTGCAGCATCAATTGTGGTTGCAGAGCTGTCATTCTAATTTTATAACAAAGCAATAAACATTACATATGTACTCCTATGATACAGGCGTCATGCCGGGTTAGCGTCAACTGTGGTTTCAGTGTTGGCTCTCCTTTCATAGAAGTCTAATAAACATTACATTTGTGTTCCTATAGCTAAGCTGCTGGACGCCGGAGGAATACGCTGACTAAAGTTAGATATTCACATCATCGCACCGTGAAGTGCACTTCGATTCCGGGAATACTAACCTCTGTGCTCTAAAGTGAGTGCTGACGTTACGTCAGACCATGAGTTACTCTTTAAACGCCAGTGTAGTAGACGTGCCTGGTAAGGCCACGATGTGCACACAACTACTGCGCTTTCACAAACACGTCGATCCATCTCGTAACGCTTGGCTCAAAGCCAAAAAAATGCAGCATAGACAACTACTCGCTTATTGCTTCACATAAAAGCGTTTCCCACTAGGCGTGGGATCTGCTGACATTTTGCTACTTGAGTCCAGAGATTGGCCTCCTCAGAAGGATGGCGGCTTGGTCTAGTTGGTAGACCATGACGAGCGCTATAGCACAAGCTGCGGACTATGGACAGAGTAACACACGATGGCAGCGCTGTCCGCGTGTGTTGCTGTGTCCTTCCTCCCCAGCTTGCGCTGTAGCTCTCGTCATGGCCTACTCAGTCGAGATAGTCAATCCTTGCTTCATTATTTCGTAAAAAACTAAAGCGTCTCGTAAACCCTGGAGTGCTGTCCTTCCAACCCTTCCGCTCATGCACCTTCTGCACGCTTCATGCGAGTCAGTCTCCACAGTAATCAGGGTCTTCTTGCATGTCGCGTTTGCCAATGCCAGCTCTTCCCCCCTGTTCGCGTCCTTGACAGGTCTGGGCGTGTCTTTCATTGGCTCACCGTTACTGTCGACCACGCAGATTGTAAATCGGTCGCTTGTTCAGTACACCGCCGCGTCTGTCTACCTCGCGTTTTCTTCTTTCTCATTGATACCTTCGTGCACTTGCTTGAGCATTTGCATTTGACCCTCTCTTCTTCTCGTGCCTTACTCGAAGATCCACTTTTTTTTCTAGCCATCAGAAAACACACCGCGCACAACTCCGATTGGCGTTTGACGCGTTCGCGACACCTCCTCAAAATTTCGCGTCAAGTAGGAAAGCCGTCGCTTCGCTGTAAAGCAGATCACGTCAGAGGGAGTACAGAACTTTCACGAGGAAAAATCTGTATTTTGGAATAATTTTCTTCTTGTTGCACTCTGCGCGAGCACTTCTCTTTCCTCCTTTTCCGCCGAGGCATCTAAGGAAACCCTTTACTGTACGGTGCAGTTCGTCATGTACGAGGATTCACCATCGAGCTTTCAGCGAATGCACTTATGTTCACTGACTGCGTAGTGTCACGCGGCGGGTTCGTGTCACTGAAACGCCGCTTTGGGACAGCGGACGCGTGACCTGAATCGTATACTAATCCTGAGGACTCGAACGTGCGCAGCATCCAACTTTTCTCGGCGTGGCGAGCTGCGTGTGAAAGCGAGGAACTGGGCAATACAAACGAGTTGCTTTATAACCGTGTATTTTTCTGGCTAATTCCCGAGCCTCTTTGCGGCTGGTGAGGTAGCTTCTAATGCAACAATAACTTAGCATCACGTGTAAACCTTGAGTGGTACCGAGTCCTGATTTTGAGGAAACCAGATCGCGGAGATTTGTTTTTTTTTTCTCGTGATCTCTGAAGACTCCGAGAGTTGACTTTATTAAAGCGAATAAATAGGTATAAAATTTTATGGAATGTCTTATAGAATATCTTATGGAATGTCTTTCCCCTTCGTTTCTCATCTCTTTCCCTCTCTCTTGTGTGGTTAAATAATTTAACAAATAGTGCCTGCTCTTATCTATAAACCTGAACAAGAGTTTGGTTCTACAGATTTTTTTTCTCTAATAATTTTCAATCTTTTAAGCTCACTACTGTAGTCATCAAAAGATTGTATGTTTTTTTCGGTATTATGTGCGAACCTTGGCCCTGTAGACCACGTATTTAGTCGTCAAGTTGATGACGCGGGCAAGCGATGCGGGCATGATACTGTTTTAAAATCGACGGTTAAACGATCGCTCGTAGGCGTGTAATCGACAGGCGCACATGTACCCTGACAGTGCTTTCTACCCTCTTCTTTTTTCCCTTTTAACTCCCTAATTTGTTCCTCCCAGTGTAGGGTAGCAAACCGGACGTGCGTCTGGTTGACCTCCCCGCCTTTCATTCCTTTCCTTCCTGCTCCTTCTCTATACAAGACGTAATCTAGCTTTGTAAGTCGAGTAGCTAACAAGTGCGGTAACGCAAGACATAAGAACAAGCAAAATAGAGTATAACCTGGCCACTGTCACTGAACTATGCAACCGCCACGTCTCAAAGTTTAAACCAGAATACTCTAAGCTCTCTCGCCTCTCTCTATCTCTGGCGGCACGCCGAAAGGGGAATCAGTACTGATTAGTGCAATTGGCCATGTGGTAGCTCTGAGCAAACGCTTATGGAAGTGTAACCAAAGTGCCCCGTTGTTGGGACAGTTCGCTTAGCCAGAGAACACATAGTTCGTGAACTCAGATTTTCCCATGCCGGCGTGCGCAAACACAGACGGAAACGTGTCCAACCTATAGTTGGCATGCGGGTGAGACATCAGAGGGCCTACCTTCATCTGACACGCGTTGTTTACCAGAAGACGCCAGTTCGGAAGAACAGATCGACTTGACAGGACAGCGGTTAAACGGAGACGCCAAGTGTCGCGATTAGGGCCCCGTTCGAGGAACCTCCTGCATTCCAGCAAGCGATATTTTATCCGAAATGAGGTAATAAAGGCAACAGTGCCTTAATAAACATAACAAAATGTACAAGGCTTTTGGTAGTAGAAAACTCGTGTACTTGTTGACATTTTTGTGACGTACAGAAAGAGCTGAAACTTTGTTTCAGCCCTTTCTGTACATGGCAGTCCATGACAGTCCGAGGCATGTTACTGAGGCACGTGTACATAGACGCGTGGGCTGTCAGGATGGTAAAGTGTTCCCATGTGTTTTAAATTGTGCAACATGTGCTACATTGGTACAGATCCCAGCCGCATCGGTCGCATTTCGATGGAAGCGAAATGCTGAAGGCCCCCGTACTGCGCGAGTCTGTGCCCGTAAGGAACCCCAGATGGTCGAAATTATCCGGAGCCCTCCACTAAGGGGTCTTTCGTATCCTTATACCTCTCGAATGTTACCCACCACAAGTCAACCAACCAACCTACGTATTTTAGTACATAAAGAAAGTTATGCATAACAAAGAGAAAACGAGATCGCGGGTTATTTATCTAAATTATGCCGTTACATAATATCCCGCCATTTATTACCTGTATTTTAAGCTCATTTTAACTAATTACTTGCTGTCAAACTTTTACTTCAACCTTTATCCCTTCTTGATGTCTCTTCGTGTTTGCGCCTATCTGCTTGTCCTGAGGGAAAAGCAAGCTGCGAACGAAGCGCGTGGTTTTCCTTGTGAGGGGATGCCGCTGTCGCTGTAAATGAGTTCAGAGAGTTACGTTAGTCTGCTGCTCAGTACCTGACTGGGCTGCACGAAAGTCCTCGTCATCAGGCATTTTACAGCCTGAATGTCACCTTCAAATATTCTTGTCATAACAGAAATAGAATAAATAGCTCGTGCTTCTTTATACCCAAACTAGCGAAACAAAAGACCTCTGGTCAAACGTTTCTTGACATAACGTCTACCTGCATATCTAATCAATGCGCCTTCGCGCGGTCACCGACATCTCGCAGCACCGAGCTGCTCGACATGCTTCGGCTAACGCATTTTCAGGCATTACAGACGCCCCTGAATTGAAAGGATGTTCCAGAAAAGCATTGTTCACATCGTTTCCTACCCTCATTCGCTTACTTTAGATGCGATCGGTCCTACCGTAGCGGCACAATCACTAAGACATGGAAATGTCTTTTTTTTTCAATTTTCTGATTGCATCGCTTGCGGCAACGCTTCGCTCTACTGCGTCGATAAAAAAGAGGCATTGATTCAACGTGACCGCCTTGATATCAATGATAGCAAGGCTGCTGCTCCTTTCTGTCCAGCAGGAAAGAACAGCATCGGTCACTATACTACGTGCTGTTAGCGGTCAACAAGGCTGCGTCCCGTGTACGTAAGCCTGCGGATAACGACTTTCCCAAAGACTTTCTGGAAATACAACAGAACTGTTTCATAGTGTTTATCGAAAGGGTGGCAGAGTATTCAGTGAATGGTATAGATGAGAATACTTCATAGGCGGGGTAGCCAGGGGACATTACATAGAGAGTTTCGCCAATCAAATGGGAACCAACTGAAGGTTAGAGTGTCATCAGTAGGCACTCTGTAAATAAGCGCCCTCCTTACTACGCCGGTATAAGGTAGCCCGAAAACACGCATGCGTACTTATATAAACTGACGGGCCGGTTGGTGAGCCATGATATTGATGAAGTAGCGCATCAAAAGCAGATTCACGCCACGCATAAAAGACGCAAACACAAGCGCTTTTTTTTAAATAGTGAAGCTGTTCTAGCACGGCCTAACGCGGTTACGCAAAACTATCATCATCACGAAACGGGTATGTGCCACAAAATTAAGCCTGTTGCGCCGATTTTGTCCGGCGTACAGAAAGGGGGTGCAGAGAAATAGAGAAAGAAGAAGAGATTGAAAGAAAGAGAAACAACGAAAATGTTGGCGAAAAGGAAATTCCTCAACAACGCGGCGGGATTCAGACCCCCCGTTACCCGCGATCCGAGGCTAGCACCTTAACCACTCGGCTATCCAGGCACGCTGACAGAAAATAGCATAGCCTTGTATAGTAGGAAGGAGCAGGAAAGGTAAGCGAGGTGAGGAGGAGGGAAAGGAGGAGGGAAGAGAGTAAAGCGTAGAGAATGAGAAAGAGAGAAATATAAGAAATGCAGAAAGCTAAAGAGAGAAAAAAGAGAGAATCAAAGAAAGAGAAAAAAAGAAATCGAGAAGAGCACAAAAGTTGTAAAGAGAAAGAAATAGAAAACAGAGGAGAGAGGAAAGAAAGAAACAAATAGAAATAAACAGAGACAAACTACATAGTTACAACGTAGCAATGCCCTAGCAAGAGCCCGTTGCAGCATAGCGGCAACGGCGTCTGCCTAAAGACTTGAGGATCGACCAGCTTTGCTGTGCAAAGTTTTGCGTGACTTAGTGCAAACTTCCCGCAATTTTTTTAGTCTACTTTATGTTTGTGTGAATGTGTGTTTTGTGCGCTGCTTAATCAATGTCAAAGCACGAGCACTACACTAACGGGATGTGCTCAAATCAGTACACCTAGGAAATAAGCCCTTTTCTGTGCCACCAACATTCGAAGCCCCGAAGGGCTTGTGTGACCACTTGCAGACCCGACTACTCGATAATATAAAGCAGAAGCGATATAATCCTTTCAAGAATCTCGTAAAGTGGGCCGGCATTCGCTACACAAAAGGTACAATTGTGCGCAAGAAAAAATTTCAACCAATTCTTAATGTGGGCATATCATTTGCAAAGCCGGTTGGCCAATTGCATAGAGAACTGACGAACGAAAATGTTCGTACATTCGCCCCCTATAAGGTCGTCGCGCATAGTGAAACAACAAAGTTTTTTTTAAATGCGAATGCATTTCTTAGTCGGGCTATGTCAGGCATCCGGCGTTGTCCGTGCGCCTCTCCGCTCTCACTCCCTGTTCCATAGCAACAGCTGTGGGCGCGCGCGCTTATCCTCGCCCCTAGCAACCGGAGCAGGTGGTGCGGGCGGAGTAGCGGAGAGTGAGTGGAGAGGACGAGCGCGCTCTGGCGCGTGAGGGCGCTCGCATCGCGGGAGCTCGGTGGAGCTCCCGCGTGTGTGGAGAGAGTGTAGAAGAGGCTAGGTGCAGTGCTTCGCCGCTCTCTCGCCGTTCGCTCTCTCTCCTCCCTGCGCCACCGCCTCAATGCACTGCGTTTGAAACGCGTTTGTAGCGTTTGTGCTGCCTTGGCACAGCCTGAATACAGTGCGTTCTAAACGCGTTTGTGCTGCATTGAAGGCGGTGGCAACATCCCTGAGGTGATTACGAACGCACGTAGGAAGCGTTCGTCGAAAGAGGCGCCCAAAAGGGAGACACTTGAGCGCGTCGATGTGTCCAGCTTTACGCCATTAAATTACTACGCCGTGTACTCTCGGCGCAGGAAATGCGTTCGCATTTCCTCAGGATTTCCTGCGGGGAGGTGGGGGAATTTTTCTTCAAGTTATCGGTTTCTTTCACAATAGGTAGGTAGAAAGTTTTGGGTTTAAAACAAGGGCACATGAGATAGCTTATGCTGAAATATCATAAACGAAGCCAGCTGACCGACGCAAGAAACCACTTACGAGAGAACCGCTCTTGTGAATTCGGCCTCAGACCTTTGGTAACCGATGGCAAAACATTTCATGTATGCAGAATATTTGAAACCAGGCTAGACGGAGACCTACACGCCCACTTACCTCTTGCTCCTACCTCCCCCCCCCCACAACCACTACCCACCTCACCTGAATATGTGGCGTTTAAAAACCTTACAACGTCTGTGACCGCGTTGATAGAAAGTGCAAGGCGGGACCAGAATAGTACTATCTTAAACATCTTCTTAAGCAAATCAAGATACCGTTTCATGTTATTTCTTGAAACTGCACCCTTCAGGTTCTCAGTAAAGGACGAATGACAAAATGCAGTCAGATATCCTAAAAGTCAGATCATAGAGCTTCAATAGAGCACAGAATTGTGACAGACAGTGTTTCTTATGGTACACACGAATTGGGTGCCAGTTTACCGACGAGAAATTGACGCAACTGGTAGGAAAGCGGTGACCATTAAAAAAAATACATAACTAAAACACTATAACTTTGGCATCATTGACCCCGAACTGTCCACGCACGTGACAAAGGCGACGAGAAGAAGACCTGCGAAGGAGCACTGACGCGATCCCGGTGGCACAAAGCCCACCAATGCGCCCACCGTCCGTGCACATTGATTAAAGCGTGCACTACTAACGAGCAGGCCGTGAACGTCACACGTGGCCGAAACACATTGCCTCGAGGGCAATGGGGGCAACGTTGCTAAGCTGCCGGTGGGCACCTGCCGCAAGACTCAGCTCATCACACTGGAAAAGTGTGGCAACCCTCTCCTTCGAATCGCTTATATTTTCCACCAGGTTCACTCTGGCCGTGTAGTTAATGCCTCGTTTGAGGCAAGCCCATTCTGACGTTAATAAGGCTGTGGGCAACGGCTCGCGCGTCCGGCTGCCATAAGCCGGGCTTCTCTGGGAGGCGCTCGGCTTCGACGGTGTACATCTTACGAAAAAACTGCGCAGCAGGACGATACACCAAGAAAGAACTGACGAAAACGAGCGCAGACTCGCAACTAGTTTATTGAAAACCATGTCAACCTTAAAAAGCCGACAAAAAGATGATGTGTCACAAACAACGAAAAAACACGCCAATCCGCGTAACCAATAAACAACACCGGTCAAAGATTTCAAATTGACGATCGCTTCTGCCGAGTTAATGATAGCACGTGGACCGTAGATAATCGAACTCCTTGTCGGACAAGCTGATAGAGGGAGCGTTGACACATCTTTCACCCTTTCCTCTGATGTGGAAGGCCTCTATTATCTTGCGGCCCAAGTATCTACTATCCCTGGACACTACTTTCGCGTCATTAAAAACGGGTTCACACCCACACTCTCCGCAATGCGCAGGCAAATGCAAGCCCGGGGTACAGGAAAGTGACCGCTCGTGCTCTCTTAGTCTGACGTTGATGCATCGACCGCTTTCTCCGATGTACGATTTCCCGCCAGTTAAGGGCACCTGATAAACAATGCCTACCTTGCATGGTACATATTTATTCTTATGCCGTACATGACATCCATTGCTCTGCTTCCTGCTATCGCGTTCCATCCTATGGTTAACTAAACTGCAGACCTTCGAAAGCTTAGCTGGTGCTGAGAAGGCAATACGTACGCCATACTTTGAGCCTATTTTCTTTAACCCATGGGAGAGGCCATGGATGTACGGGATCACCGCGAACTTAATCTTGTCAGTGGCCGTCTTTCCCTCTCCTTTTGCATTTCCTTCCATTTGTTTGATTACGCGAACCAGTTTATTACAGACAGTGGCAGTCACATGGTCTGGATAACCAGCGGCGTTTGTCCTTTCTGTTTGTTTAATAAAACTGTTCTCCATTTCGTGAGTACACGATTTCTCTAACGCTGCTTGCAAGGCCGTAAAAGCTATGCCTATCTTAATAACCTTCGAGTGACTCGAACTATAATTAAGCAGCGGTTTTTTGGCCCTGGTATTATATGCCCAGCACACATGGTCAGTCTTAAATTGAAGTTCTAGGTCCAAAAACTCTAGGCTAAGAACATTCCAATATTCTAAGGTGAACTTGAGACCTAGACCTTGCGCGCTAAATTGTCCAAGAACACGATCGGCCGTTTCCTTATATTTAGGTGGACGTTAAATTAGATTAGGTCCACCTAAATCTAAGTGGCCTTAGATTTAGGTGGTCGTTAAAGAGCTCTGTCTGGTCGATATTTCCAGAGTCTCCAATACGGCATGTCTCATAATGACATGGTGGTTTTCGCGCGAAAAAGCCCCGCAATTACCATTATTAGCAAATAATTGCACACCTCCTTACACCCACGATACCTATACCCTTTCCATTCCACGCGTAATCGTTATCCTGATCAGCTAATATCGGCAAAGGCCCTTTGGCCACATTTGATCCTTGCGCCGCAGTGCCCTGCTGCATCGTTATCATCATCGTTATTATTTTACCTTATGTAATTCTTTGCTAAACAGAGCCCACTCTTCCACTTTTCTTTCCTCCTCATTGCTTGCCAGTCAGGTGTGGTAGCCCCTGAATGTCTGATTTTTTTTTACTTGGGCTGAGTAGCTAAAACAATATGTATAGTTAAAGATGAAACAAACGCATCCCGATGTTAAAATTTAAAAAGGGATTGGCAATAAAGAATGCCACATTTGTGTAGCGTACTGCATCATACACGCCTTCTCGACAATACGGCAAATAACTCAATAATGCACAACTCAGTGTTGACCACCGAACATTCCACATCTATAAAAGAAAGTCTGTTGCTCAAACGTGTAATATTCTTCTGGCATGCATTCAATTTGGGGTAAAGGGAAATGGGCGTTTACATTCAAGAAAACATAATTACGTGGGAGCCAATAGTACCACAAGCCACAATTATTTTTCATTACCTCTCCCGAATTAATTCATTGTGTCACAATCCCACGCCACGTTTTCCCACGCCACCGTTTTCCTCCGCGCGTCACAGCGTGTGCTTCAGCTCGCGCTTATGTACCTCCAAACAAAACACCTGGAGGAGCCTCGAAATACCAAGGATCGCGAGATGACGGCTAGTTGGACCAACTCCCAAGCTACAGGCTAAGGAAAGCGAGTGGTTTGGTTTCCTAGCGAGACAGGACGATGTCTCTACCGTGTACGCTCGGTTGCGCTGGGCTTCGAATTCGATTAATGGTTGTAGGTTCCGTGCGTCACAGTGTCTAATTTAGCAGCGCTGCACCACCAGATTTCCACAGCAGCTTATATAATGTTTCGCCCCCTCCGCGGGCTCAAGGTTAACACTCATTTCCGGGTCGCCTCACTTCCGCCGCTTCCGCTCTTTCTCGCTTTTCCCGCTGCTTCACCGTAAGGCAACCTGTACATTGCCTGCACTGCCCGGACACCTGCAGTATAAGCAAAGGCCTCGTATAATTCTTATACGGTCGTCCTTGACCTTCGCATTCTGTAATCTCTCCACGCGACACTCATGGCAGCAACTAATGCCCTACGAAGGACGCGGTAGCTCTTTTTTGGCTGTGTCCGCTATATTTGTGTCCGTGAAAAAGTGAGTAGCACGAAAAGGTTTTAGGCTATATTCCTTCCAGGCATCCAACGGCATGGCGGTATTCCCCCATTCAGTGAGCTCTGTCAAGTGGTTCCAGACATCGCATGAATGATTGTACAAACAGATGCCCGCTGGTCAAGATGCAATAGAAATCGCAGTACCCTCATGAGGTTGTGGTTTCCGGGTCATCAGTGGGGTTTCACTCTTCATTTGTAACATGCTCCTTTCACAAACGCTGTTCTGTATAACTGCCAACAAGAATGCGGGCGCCACTGTGTAAGTGTAAGAAAAGGACGTGGATTAGTAACTTTTTGGGTAACTAATTATGGCACGTTCTAAACATTGCAGAAATCACATGCTATACGCGATCATCACGCCGTATCTCGCAAACAGAGCGAGAGAGAGGACATGTAATTTGAAAAGGAAGGTAAATTTAGAAATTAATTTCGCAATTTCACGAGAAATATGAAAAAAGAGGAAGACGTTTCGCTAGCGAAATGCAGTCTTCATTTCTTATGTTTTTCTTTAATCTATGGGCTTGCTTCCTCGCGTAATCATAACGTAGTGCTTACTGTCTTCAAAATAACAGACTGTCCGTCAACACCTAATAAACTGTCAAAACCTAATAAACAATAATAAACTGTCAGTCAACGCCTAATGAAACTTCCACCCAGGCATTCAAAGTGGTTTGTATGCTGATTACACCACCTCATCATCCGCATGGGCAGCACGTCATCTGAGTCCAGGAGGTGGAGCGTGTCTACAAAAACAAAGAGAAAGACGTTTTCTGGAATTGAATCAGACTACCAGCACCAAGTAGGAATAACATTCAGCGGTACTTCGCAGACACGAAGTTATGTATATCAACGGAGGCGTAAATTGACTCCTTAAAAGGCGTAATTTGTGTGTTCGCTGTTTTCCGTATAGAAGATGGCTTGAATTATTCATAGACCAGCAACACACCATCAAAGCAACTACATAAGCTGTACAGCGTGGGTCACGTTTAGCGACAAAGAGCCGTGACATTTAACACCATACAGCGGCTCTACTGTCCCGATTTCCCTAGGGCTGCCTGAAGATTGGCGGCCGATTTGTGTGTGCTGTACTCTCGCTTTTGCTTTTTGTCACTGGTCACGAATGACTTGCATTATCAGAGACGACATTACAGGAAGCACTTTCTCGTCTCTTGTCTGCGGATGAAACGTCTTTACGAGGTCAATTTTTGGAGCCTCCCACATTTTTACTTGCCTGTTACTATGCCACCTGTGAGTAGTTTGATGCCTTCGGTACGCTTGACTCTATCCTGCAGTGCCTGACCATGCGCAAAGCATGCTTCGCCTAATCTTACAAATGACCATTTTATTCTAACGCAGTACACGGAGATGCCGTATTATCTGAGCTGCTCTTTAGTGCAAGTGGAGTTACTTAACGCCTGGCAATATTAATGAGAACTAACAGACAATAATGCCAAGGAAAGTATAGGGGATGTTTTTAGTAAGAAATGTAAGGTAATTGTGAAGAAAGAAAAGTGGACGAAAAGTAGCTTGCCGCGGGCAGGGACCGAACCTGCGACCTTCGAATAACGCGTCCGATGCTCTACCAACTGAGCTACCGCGGCGGCCATTCCCCCTTCGACTTTATAGGGTATATGTGTGCATTTAAACGTGGGAGCGTCAGTCAGCGCCGCCAGTAGCCATGACGGCAAGTGTGGAACACTCTTTTTCTGCCTGTTGGCGTCACGTAGCACGTGAACTTATTACGAGCTGGCAGCTGACCAATACACTTAAAGGGGTCATGAAGCACCCCTTGGGCTGATTGAAAAAACACATCCTGCGGAAAGCTGACACGGCTATGAACTGCTCTGCCAAATATTACAGTCGTGCGCGCCGCGTAATGGCCACAAGCGGAGCGCGAAGTTGCCGTTTCCCCAGGCACCCTCTTTTCAAACAGAGGCCGGTTCTCACTCTCGTCGGTGGGCGGGGCGGCTGTCCGCTGTACGTCGCAAGAGACATAGCATGCTTATTGGCCGATAGCCGACGTAAATCGAGAGCGGCGTTCGGATCAGATGCGCTTCTTGCCGCGGGGTGCCGCCACATGCCGGCGCCGCACTCCTCAGTACACGGTAGCCGCACTCGCGCAAGCGAATCACAGCGGGAGAGCGATCGCGTTTCATGACGCGCGCTGGCGTAACTTCTTTCCCCCATGCCATCCCTCCCTGTCTAGCTTCCAGTGCGCTCGTCGGCACGAGAAAAGAGAGAAAGCGCTGGGAGCGTGCGCCAGACCCCCGTAACTCCGCTGATTCTTGACGGATTCGAGAAATTTTTGCGGCAATCGATTCGGGAGGCAGTACACTCCGATACTGAGGCCATTAGATAATTACTTGGAAAAGTGGTTCATGACCCCTTTAAGACTACGAAAGCTCTATTGCGCTACTTCACGAACGTTTGTTGACTACCAGCGCGAGTTCGTGTTGTGTGTGTTCACACTAAGTCTTCATTTGCTTCATTTTCTAACTCTTGGCAGCACTTTTAAACGAATAGCTGTGCGAAGATGAACGGCAGAGCGGTGAACGTTCGAAAACGAAGAAAATGATAATGTACACGTATTGATGCTAACGAAACACTCTTTAAGCATGCATTGCCTCGACCGTGTTCAATATTATGACACGAGCCTTGAGAGGGCGCACCATATCACATCCTTGAAGCGGTAACAGTAGCGATAGTATGGCACAACCACACCAAGCATTCTACCAGTGTCGCCTACTATGTAGTTCACCTCCGGAGCTCACAATATATGCGTTCGCCATCAGCGCTCTCCCATCCCGCACACCCACCAATTTTTAAAGTGGTCTTGATGCAAGACCACTTAAAAAAAATACGAGATCCAGGGACCTTGGTCCACGGTTTCGTGCATACACTTAAGGCTACGAAAGCTCCATTGCGCTACTTCACGAACGTTTGTTGACTACCAGCGCGAGTTCGTGTTGTGTGTGTTCACACTAAGTCTTCATTTGCTTCATTTTCTAACTCTTCTTTTATGTTCTCACTCTTATCTACTACTCCTCATTTCCCCACCCACGCGTAGGGCAGCCAAACGAGCAAGTGCTTAGTTAAACTCTCTGCCGTACCCCTTCGTTTCACTCTCCTTATCTCTCTTCACCATTAGTCAAGCTACACAACTACAAACACATCGTAAATAACAAAGCACGTTGCGGGGTTTGTTGATTATGCATATTTTTCTTCATGAAAGTTAACCAGCTCTGAAGTTTGTAACAAACACAGAGAAAGACATGACAGGACGGGCACTGTATACCAACTAAGTCTATTGAAGCAGACACAAGCGGCACTCCACGAAAAAGAAAACTCTCACGCATGCACCACTTCTGTCTCTCTGCGTGCCGATGAATACAGATTGCAAAATAGGCGATAATAAGCGGTCTGTTTACTTTATTATACTGCCTTGAATGCACATGTGTCCAGGATCTTCTTTGCCGTAGAGTGTAGCTTGTGTCTGCTTCAATAAACTTAGAGTACAGCGCCCGTTCTGTCAAGTCTTTCTTTGTGTTTGTTGCAATATTTACCTCTCGTGAACTTTCATGAAGAACCGCACCGTGTTAGCTGTTAGCTCAGCGGCTGAGGTGTAGCGCTACGAAGCTCAGGGACGCGGGTTGGACTCCCTGCCATGGCGACCGCATTTGAAAGGAGTCGACATGCAGAAACATCTTTGTATTCGGATCCAGGTGTGTGTTGAAGAATCCCTAGTTGCCAAAGTGTTCATAAATGTCCCGCCACGGTGGTCTAGTGGTTATGGCACTCGACTGCTGACCCGAAGGTCGCTGAATCGAATCCCGGCCACGGCGGCTGCATACTCGATGGAGGCGAAAATGTTTGAGGCCCGTGTACTTAGATTTAGGTGCACGTTAAAGAACCCCAGGTGGTCGGAATTTCCAGAGCCCTCCACTACGGCGTCTCTCATCATCATATCGTAGTTTTGGGACGTTAAACCCCAGATATTATTATTATTATTATTATTATTATTATATTATTATTATTATTATTATTATTATTATTAATTTTTATTATTATTATTATTATTATTATTATTATTATTATTATTATTATTATTATTATTATTATTATTATTCGTAATTCTTCTTTCCTCTTGTATGCCGATGACATCAAGATTTTTAAGGAAATTTCATTCAGTTAACGACTGTCGCTTGCTGCAGTCAGACTTGCGCTCTTTTCCGAATGGTGCGACGGTAATAACCTTTCTCTGAATACCTCGAAGACAAAATTCATGTCTATCACTCGCAAAACATCTAGCGTGTCATTTCAATACTCTGTCAATTCTGTGCCGTTATGCAAGGTTTATGAAATCAGTGATCTTGGTGTTGTTGTTGACAGCGCGTTAAACTTTTCTTCTCACGTTAAGCGTGCTGCTATGCGGGGCCTTCGTTCTCTCGGATGTGTTTGTAGAATATCTCGAGAATTCAGGTCTCCCATGGCCCTACACAAATTGTACACGGCAATATGTCTTCCGCAACTTGTGTATGCGTCCGTGATATGGAATGGCATTGCTCAATCCAGCGGTAACACCATTGAACGAGTCCAGAAAAAATTCCTCAGCATATATAACCATCGCTTTGCTAAAAATGACTCTGGATCTCGTTCAAGTACTGCTGAATTATTATCACTGCCATCACTTCACTGCCAACGAAATCGCTCTGATCTCTTATTTCTTTACAAGCTAGTCCACGGTATCATATCCTGCCCTGTACTTCTCAATTGTGTAAATTTTCGAATTCCGCGTAAGTTAACCAGAGAGAACAGACCGTTTCATGTACCTGCCTGCTTCTCCCAACACTCGACCGTTCACAGAATACAAAGTCTCTATAATGTTAATTTTCTTGATCTTGACGTTTTTCATAGCCCACAATCATTGTTTTTATCCGAGCTTTGCACTGTTTTGGCATAGTGTGGCACAATGTACAATGTCTTCCCTTCTCAGTCTTTCCACATAGTTGTATATATGCAATCTAATTTTTTATGCCCCGTCAATATTTCTCGTGTTGTCTTATTTTACTCCTCCCCTTTTGTGTTCATTTCTCTTTGTCTACGTGTTTTTGCTCTTTTATTTCTGAAAACTGTCTGTATTGTATTGTTTATTTTTATTGTTTTTTTTGCGTGCGCCAGCACAAAGGCCTTACAGTTGTTCCTGGGCACGTTAAATTAATCATTGATTGATTGATTGATTGATTATTATTTTTATTATTATTATTTTAAAGTGTTCATAAATGGTGTTCCGAAAAATGGCCAGCATCAAGTGCTAAAAATTGTTATCTTTAGTCTTTCATACGTCCTCTATAAATTTACGTAACACCGGTTTTGTATTCAGATGCGGCAGGAAGTTTATTACTGATGTATGAAGGAATTTGTATGCTTCTGGCTTAATTAAAATTACTTTAAAGAAATAGGGCGAAATTTCATGTTATTTTCTGTTTTCACAAGCTATGAGAGGCGTTCGAGGTATTCAATGAAGGCGATAGAGCCACTTCTTTTATATTTGGGAAAAATAAGGGGCAAGTCATGCGTGGGTGTACAGTCACCATTCTTGAGCACAAATATGGCACACAATTTAACTCGCTGCCCTGCGAGAGTTATAACAGCCGTCGGGATCAACCGTCGCAAAAATTGGCGCGAAGAGATTGCCAGTATTCATTTGAACTTGCCCTTTCTTGATAACTCAAATGGCTAAATGCAGTGTTAAGCGTGATCTCTCGATCCCCTCGCAGATGATGTCGCCAGTTTTCCTGTAAAGCGTGCTGTGCCTGTTAGACACTCAAGACAGGTGACGAAGACAGACGTACGAAACGTTTAGCGGCGTACCAACTTGGATGTGTTGATACAGCACAGGTCACAGGATTGGCATCGTAAAGTCACTTTCATTCACATTCAGTTCAATGGCCATGCTGTATCATGGCCGCACTCGAGAGAGAGGCGCGCGGGCGTTCCTTCTTATGGCCTTCGCAATGCAGCAGTTTCCACCTCCCGCCGCAACCCCGTAGTGCCACTGCGAGTATGACTATAGTCTACTAAGTATGACCCTGCCGCGTCGTTTGCCACTGCCGTCCATGCAAAGTACAGTACACCACAACGCATAATGAAGGCGTGCTCACGCTGGCATCGCAGTGTCTTCGCTGTCTCGCGATAGACGCGCCGAACGCCACCGTGCATCGGGCGTTCACCGTCGGACGAAGTTCGTAGCTCGGACGCTGGTAAAACGACGTATGTATTCCGGCCTTAACAACGGCTAGGGAGCCTACATGACCGCCCGCGCCCCGCGCAGCTAGAACCGCCATTACCCGTGGAGAAGCGCTCCCATTGTGTCCGTAGCGATAGTGAAGGCCGTAAGAAGGAACGCCAGCGTGCCTCTCCAGCCGTGGCTGAATAAACCTTAGACCACGTTGTACCAAAATGCCAAAAATGCCTACCACGTTAACGTCTGAAGTGTCTTTGTTTAACACAAATGTCCAACAAAGACCACGCTTTACAGGAAAATTTGTGAAGGCTCTTGTGAGGAGGTTGATACGTTGCATGTTTTTACGATATGCTAATTTTTCCCATGTGGCCAAATGATGAGAAGTGTAAACTTTTTCAGTGTCTCCCGCGAAGAATACTAAGCGTGTTTCCGCAGTGGCAGCTTCTCAAACCATGAAGAGATTGATGATGGCACGTATATTAGATGTAGGAGTTGCCAAAAAAAAAAAAAAAAAACATCTGTTAGTGGCATGGCAACCTTGAGGAAAATGATTTGCTTACTTTTGACCTTGTAACCTCCCATTTAATGACCACAGACACAATATGTTACAAAAATGGTGTTCTAGATTGCCCTTACTTTTTCACTATAAATTGCAGCTCCCTGTTAAAGTTGAAATCCATAATAATCTAGGTTAAATAGTACTTGTGGCGAAATTGGTTGCAAGTCGCCGTGCGCAACGGTTTGGTTCGCCGCAGCTTGACAATTAGAGCTCCAAAATGTTGTTCTAGGTTGTAACAAACACACTCAATAAACTTTAGATAGTACACATAAGCTTGCTCGCTTAAAACAACCTCCAAATGTCTGCTTGTTTGTTCTTGTTTTTCGACTCATTTGAATTATTCCTGGGTTTTTGTGTAAGTTTAACCGCGATCACGTATGCAAGTGCGACAAGCACCAGTGATGTTTTGTTCTTTTTTAATCTTCATAATGTGACAAGTATGTCTACCGCTTCTGCAATAACGTTGTTGCGTGTGTACACGTGCAACATGTTTTCAGGGTCTTGTCACTGAGTTTATTTGTTATAAATGTTGTTATAAATTCAGTCAGCATTGCCTCGTTTTTCGGATGATGGAGGCCTGAAAAGCTGCCCTAATGGGTCTGCTGTCTGTGCATTCGTCCTCACAGCTTCTACTTAGGACATACTGTGAGAAATAAATTCAATTGAATCAAATAAAAACAGCAAACATCGCATTTTATTGTCGTGAAAGTCATGGTAAATATTGGCCGTGTCTAACTGAAAGAAAAGACCTATCTTGCGGTCCTTAAACGAATACATTCTCACTAGCTCAACAACAGACGATTTGCAGCATAATTGTCTCATGTATCCTCTCAATTGATAGAACAAAAGCACTCTTAGGCTACAGAAGAACCAATGCATTGTGGCGAGAGATTATCCAAAAGAGAAACGAGCGGGCACGGAAGAAGCGTTCACTGAGTCAACTCTCGATTCGAAGAGCGCCTCTTCAAATGCGCAGCCGGGGTCCAGGGACCCCGCAAGAGATTACCCGAACCGACAGCACGCGTGAACATTTCTCTTACTTTTTCTTTCTTATTTCCCATTTTTATCGTCGGGGCTGTTGTAGGGTGAAACGCATTGAACTTAAAATAAGAACAAACAGATCCTCATTGGTAAAAGACAAAAAAAGCTCAGGGGTTGATTCATACTCTTTTTTTTCTTTGTTTGGCTGCTGACTGTTACTTATAGACAGACAGCTCTTATATCTATTCTCTCTTTCGTGTAAGAGCCGCAACAAGCACGCGCTCACACGTAGGCACACAAAGACGCGCCAGCACACGGTCGCAAACACGCATACTTTATGGATTCCTTTTTGTGTGTACAACTGTGCAGCAAGCATTTACACGACAGAAGCGCGAAACGACTGTGAATGCTGATTGCACGACGTTCCAATGAAAAAGTATCTTACACGCATTTTCTATACTGATGTGAATAAAACCAATTTTCATTTGATTGGATTTGAAAGCTGCCTATGGGGCTGCAAAAAGTTCCCTGTGATAAAGTAAAAAGAGAAAGGTCCCATTGGCTTCTTGCGTCGTTTTTTTTTTTCCTTGCGTTGTGTTTTAAGCATCATTATAGTACCAGTCTCACGATTCTGTGTGTTGTGTTTTTTTTACTTATCTGGCATGTATCAATGTGTCAGCGGAAAAAACTGAGGTTTCACTCAGTGAACCATTCAAATATATTGGGACACAACTACGACACGGAATCACAAATGCGACTACTCGGGAGCACATGCGCGTATGTCACTTTGCTTTACGTCAAAGAAATATGAATTAAAACAAAAGGTTCTCGCGACATTGATTTTTGACTGACTTCGCTTTTTTATGTAATATTATGCTTTACAGCAAAGCTCTCTTCTTTTTGCGACGCATATTCAATGTCAACTTTTGTTTTTTCTGCGTTCAGATGGTAATGCGCGCTTCGCGCACATTACCATCTGAAGGACGGACTGCTACGCGAGTTAGTAACTCATATTAAATCGGTAGTTCGCAAAAGAACGACAACACAAGGGGAAGGAACACGGACACTGCGCAAACTATCAGCTCAGAATTTATCAACACAGTTCTTTTGCACACCGCCGATCTAAGATTACCATCTGCTCTAAGCTTACGAGAACGGAAATCTGGGCGAGTGTGTAAGGAGGAGGAAAGGAAAAACGGACGGATAGGGAGGTTAACCAGTTCTCAGACCGGCTGGCTACCCTCGAGTTTGTAAGAATGCAGTAGCGCTCTTCTCGTGGTTATGTTCCTGGCTTGTGTCTACGTATTTTTTGCGATACCTGCTCTATGATGCTGTAAGCTACTACGCGCCCCCGCTGCAATAGACCAGCTATATGACCTAGGGCGCCAGTTTGTTCGTGAATCAATATGATCTCTTCCGACAGCTGGTTGAGAGAATGGAACGCAATCAGCAAAACTAGGCGTGTGAATATTTGAAAACATCTCTATGCTACGGTCGTAACTCGGGTATTAGAATGAGAAGGGACAAACCATGAAATGGACTACCATGGGGGCGCTGGTACAAGCAACACACAGTCACGAAACCACCACTGTAGAAACCAACCTGTAGAACCGTTGCTAACAAAATTAATAATATATGTAAAATCTTACAGCAGATACTGGTAGAAACACAGCTTCTATTTTTAAATTAGAAGCATATCTTAGCGAACCTTTGGCACTTTGAGCGTTTCTATCTATCTATCTATCTATCTATCTATCTATCTATCTATCTATCTATCTATCTATCTATCTATCTATCTATCTATCTATCTATCTATCTATCTATCTATCTATCTATCTATCTATCTATCTATCTATCTATCTATCTATCTATCTATCTATGTTTACGTTTTCTTTTTCATCTCAAATGGAGATACCTGCGTCCTACGACTCTCCCAAGAGAGTGTAAGGATCTCCAAAGAGAGCTGACGTGTATCCTTAAAGAGAAGTATGTATGGAACAAGTCAAGACTCAAAAAAGAAAAGAGTCAGAGGACTCTTTTAGAGTGCATGGCATACATCCCATTGCGATCTGTCTCTTAGGTGATATTCAAGCCGCTGAAGAACTTCCGAGATGTGCGTACCACCAATGGTAAATGATGTATATAAATAGCTCGCCGTTAGTATACTAGAGGATGAATGCGTGGTGGGCGAGCGGCTAAACGCATCGCGCCACGGAGCGAAGCATGGCAGGTTCGAATCCCCGGTCCCGCTCGAACCGAAGATTTTTTATTATTACTTTATTTGCACCTACCTCGAACTTTCGCTCACGGACAACGCTGATATTTCGCTCACAACCAACGACATCTACACCGGGATTTCTCCGAAAGAAGCTCTTTAATGCTATCGCGTTAATATTAGCGATGGAGAGGCCAGCCATAGATTCATTTACTGGTGCTCTATCTCAGATCATGTGCGGCTAATAGGCTGAATTGATTTCCTAAACAGAGCTTCACAAACCCGCAAGAACCAGGCAAATGGGTGTCACAGAACTTGAGGTTGAACTAATTAAGAGCTATTTTCGTGGACACATGTTAGATTCAGCGTGTATGTGTTTTCAAACCAACATATACAAGATTTCTATACCGGAGTCTCGAATCATGGTTCAGAAAAATAAATAGAGGCCTAAATTCATCGCCAGTGCCACCCTTACAGCTAACTGTAGATCTTTGCCTTCGATGATTTCATGATCTAACATCCGTCTAAGCGGTGTTACGTTTACGCTGGTATTTATTTTGTCATGACCACTTTGCAGGAACCAGTGGCACACCTACGCTAACTACCCAATTCAGAGTTCATTGAAGCTGCATACTAGTATATGCGAAATTTTCTAGGACTTTGTACCAGGTTGCGCTTCATCTCTGCACTTAGGAAAGATGCTTTTGACATTTTTTCACAAAAGGCGGATTCTAATCGCATCCATTACGACTTAATTCTATTGGTGTATTCCTTTTAGCAGAGGATTTCACTCACTTCCACTTTGCTTTCTAGTTTTATGACATGAATGCCTACTCAAAGAGTTTTCTTACTTCTATTTATGATCTCTGCTTTCTTCCAATAGCAGCGGGGTGTGCATGTTCCTGGACTTTGCATCATAACTTCTAGTTTGTAGTTCTCGTTCGATAGCTCGGATTCCTAAACAGCATATAACAGACTTCGTTCCCTGCTTTAAAAAACTATAAAGCATCTATTGTAAATAGGAGAGCTGTTCTGTGGCTCGTTTGGGCATGTTTAGTCTTTCCTTAAACTTTTGTGTCCTCGGAAGCTTTTATTGACTGTACTTGGCAGCCAGTATAGTGGACCGCTAATCAGCTTGCTTGAACAACTTATGATATAGACTAAAAATGCCTTTCTTGTCTAAATTAAGTCGGAAATACTGAGATCCACGCAACAGGATGCAACATAGGTCAGGGGTCGCTTTATTTGAAAACCGATGAAACCGAAAGCACCTACCCTGACCGCGTTTCAACTGTCTCTGCCATGTCGCGAAGTATTTTACCCGTTCAAAATTATCTTCTTCATTGTTACGTCGTCTAAATATTACGCGTTAATTCCTGTAATTTACACCTGTAAATTTTGTTTCTTAAGCAGTGACGAATACTTTAAAGGCAAACTCAAAAGTGCGTTTAATTGGTTCTCTCAAATAGGTCACTTAATAAATCCGCGGAACAGAAGATACAAAATGAAGCCTAATAACAAAGTGAAATGCAGACGTTCTGAACCTAATGGTTGTATGAAATAACCATAGTAAAAGCAAGCACATTAAAAAGCTTGTGAGGAGAAAAGTATTATGGTAGAAACGCACAATGTAGAAAAACTACGTGCGGTCGACTTCTGCATAAGGCCGTTTGTTAATTTAAGGCTCACTTGCTTGGCTCTGCTTGAATGCCTTGTGCTTTCCTTGCTGCGAGCTCGGTGTACTGTCCCCAGGGCGCTTCATAATCAGCTCGACTGAACCGACCGGAAGCTCTCACTGGAAAACACAGAACTGACCAGCGGTAATTGCAAAAGATGAACTGTTGTTTACAACTGTGTCTTTCTCTTCTTGCCCCCTTATAAAAGTATGAAAACATCGACCTCAGGAAATACTTCGACATTTTTAAACCAGCACTCTTCCGTGTTTAGAACCGAATAACAATCACTGAAACTCTACTTTATGGTGCTTCCAAGAACCTGAAATTATCACCTAACAAGAAATTTTTAAAAAGATTTCTTTTCAAGCATATGTAAAAACATATATGCTTTTTTTAACAAAGAATGTCTTTTTCAGTGCGAATTTACCAACCAACACTGTTAGTGTTTTCTTTTGTTTACGTGTTTTTTAAAATATTTCTGTTACAAAAATACAGCTTGAGATACCTAGCAATTTGCATCCACTGCGCATGATTTATTAAGGCGAAACGCTTAGGTGCCTTAGGCAAATGCGTGAGAGAGCGTGTGAGTTTTTGTTGTGCATTTCACTTACTGTTCACTGCGACCTCAGGTGCGTCAGTTTCCCTCACGGCACTAGGCTCTCAGGACGTACACTTATATTGAGAGAAGTAAAATAAACAAGATTCCATTATACACATGGTTTAAAATTCGTAGATTTCAGTATATGGCTTTCTCAGAACCCGTATGCTTCGTCTTTCGTGACTGCCGAAGTTGTAGTACACGTGCCGCCCGCTGCGTCAATCAATTTGGAGAGCTCAACAGAACGGGTTATTGTTAGTCGCAGTTTCGCTTAATTCCTTCCCTTTTCAAGAAACGGCAAGTGTACTCGCTTTATGCTCACAGCCAGTGGGCCAAAAAGAAAATCTGGTGAACCTAATGCGTTGCGCTCTCTCGGCTGACTGAAAATCCACGCGTAAGAAGCTTCAAATAAACACACTGCACAGTGCAATATTGAAAAGACAATTGCGATAACATTATACAAAGAGGTACTGCGGAGGGTCAGGCACGTGCCCAGGTGACAGAGGACATATTTCATGCTTACTCTATGACGTCCTTCTTTAAATATATTTTTATGCTTGGTACAGGAAAACACTACCATGAAGAACGCTGTACGTCGTATGTGTATAGTAACGAGGGGCTTGATGAGCGATTTGGCACGTGAAGTTACGTAGCATAATGCCACAAAACAGAAGCAAAAGCGTTAAAATAATCATCAGCAAACACTCCAAGAAACTGCGTGGACACTTCACTTTATAACAACTGATAAAGTCACTCAGGGGCGGAAACCGGTAAACAGCGCAGTTGCACACTTCTCTTGAATAGCACGTCAATGGTCAATAAGGGTAAGAAGAAACCAGTAAGGGTGATTATATAGGCATACCATATACGAAGTTTGTCTGGACATGTATGTTAGCGCTTTATTTGTGTTCCTAAAGAGTAAAGAGGTTTCAGCTACTGTGCGTTGCCCCTTTCTCTCCCACCCCTAAAAGCGAAGTGTTCATCGCCAATAACATGCCGGACCTGCGTTCCTTCATAACTTACGGTAAAATTTTCCCCGTTTCTCCGCTTCAACTTAATTCTTCTAGTGTATACTAGAAGAATGAGCCAGTTATCCATCTTTTGGTGTCTTTCTATTTCTCTCTCTCTCTCTCTCTCTGTGCGTGCGTGCGTGTGCGTGTGTGCGTGCGTGTGTGTGTGTGTGTGTGTGTGTGTGTGTGTGTGTGTGTGTGTGTGTGTGTGTGTGTGCGTGCGTGCGTGCGTGCGTGCGTGCGTGCGTGCGTCCGTGCGTGCGTGCGTGCGTGCGTGTGTAGTCGAACAACTTAAGTACTGTTCTTAACCAGTATTCCGAAGAATTGCACATCGACAATCTTGTATTTTGTGTTTTGTCGGTGATCGTCTCCTGGTTTACGTATTCCTGGAAGTGAAAAGCCAGTCTTCGCATAATGCAGTTTCCACTGAGGTGACGTACGCTGCCCGACGTCATTCTCACAGCACCGCATAATATAGCGTGGAGTAATCACTCCCATTCGCTGCTCTCCACAACTTACAATGTTCACCGAATAGCGTCGCACAATACATTTTCGATGGTGGTGTTGTTTCTGTTCACATATCCACACGCGAAAGGAAAGCCCTTCAATTCAAACAGCGGCAGCATAAACTAGTTCAGACATTTTATTCCTGAAAAGTACAAAAAGCGTTTGCTACAGACGAAAGCCGAAGACTCTTGTACGATGCCGCAGTGGCACGTCCAACGGCTTGCCAAGTTTCTCACGTGGAACCACATCACACCCTCTTGTGCACACCAGATCGCTCACTCGGAGGTCGCTTCTTAATCAAGTACTTAAGTCACAGTCCCAACCGCACAGAAATATGTCGCCATCGTTGAGAAGGCGACCTGTAGTTTACTCGCAAGCTGGTAGACGCGTGTTGCTCAAATTCCACATCACGTCTGCCGCTAGCGCATCGTGAAATTCAAAAGGAAGTATCGCATCAGCTGCCCTCCATACGGATTTTGTGCTTAGATATCTTCCCGCCCCACAAGTGGGATAGAGTATGTTCAGCCCGTAGAACCTCCGACTCGTTCACAGAACCAAGAACATGGCACCAGTAAAGGCCTTGTTACGGAGCAGCTGCGCACCCAGACTTTGAAGCGCTTCAACATGCCATTCACGTATGAATCGGTACCCGTAAATGGAAATACTCCAAGCGAACGCTTCTTTTGGTCATCTACGCCCATGTCTTGGGGGCCCTCGTTTATGTTCCTCTTGGTGTGCTTCTTCGAATATCGGTGTTTGGAGTCTGTCCCTGCTTCCCTCGTTGCATCATGAAACTGAGTAGACTGGTATCGGAAGTAAACACTGTTCGCTCTGAGGTCAACGTTCCTCCTCACTTATTTCATAATAGTTACTCGTCTACATGTTACCTATGCAATACAGATGTTCAGGGGAAAAGGCTTGAAGCGATGAGTGATCCTTGAATAGGGATGGCTGCAGGAGCCAACGTATGGGCAAGCGGACTTGTCTTAACGCAATTGCTGCTTTGACAAAACACATCTCGCCGATGTGTCGGCTCCAGCAACATTTTCTACTGAACGATTTCTCATCTTTTGTATGTTATTTCGTAATGACAGTGCCCGGTACTGCTGAACATGTAGATATACATCAAGGAGGAAGGGGGAGGGGGCTGAGAAAGGAACGCGACCTAGAAAATCACCGCCGTTTCTTGGAATGCACTTGCCGCGGCAATTTAATGAGGCTGCTTTTTCGGGACCACATTATTTTCGTTCTCGAATGTGTACCAATTGTCGTTGAATGTTTACCAAGTACATAAAACCAATCATATAATATTAACGCGTCTATCAATTTCTCCTTGCTGGCATTGGCCTGTAATAAATTTGTTTCGATGTAAATTCTAAAATTTCTGCTAATTCTTTTTTTTTCTACGTGTTTCTAACGGATGATATCACTAATTTGAAAATTCTAGCGTAAACTGATTTTATGACAGATGCATGAGTGCTAAGTGCTTACTCAGAAGAGCTGAAATTTTGTAATGAACGCATAAATGAAAATATCAGTGTAGCTGGAAACTAGCGCAAGAAAAAAGAACATGGGGATAAAAAAAGGACCTTGCCATCGAAGCAATCGACAGCACACTGTTTATAAAACAAGCAACATAGCATTGGCATTGCAGCATCTTGAATTCACTATATTTCTCCTGCCAGTATAAGTGTGCGTGTGTGTCGCCACCTTTCTTTTCTTTTCCTTTCTTTCTCTTTCTTTTTCTTTTATAATAAATGTTTTTCACCACCACCACCACCATTATGAGGCAGAGGTGTTTTAACGCGATAGCGTTAAAGAGCTCGTATCGCAGAAATTCCGCCGTCGGCGTCGGGGCCGTTGGTTGTGAGCGAAAAATCATCATCTTGTCCGTGACCGAAAAATCGGAAAAGCTGCAAATAAAATAAATAATAAAAATGTTAGGTCCGAGTTAGAATCGAACCCAGGCCGTCGGCGTGGCAAGCAGGTGTTCTACCACACAGCCACGCCTCTGCTTGGAGCTGCATTGAAAGTAACTTTGATGCTTCCCAAAAATACGCGTCCTGCATACAGGTGTCACAGTACGAGATGTAGTATGGCAGTAATATTGCGTGGTACAAGCGTACATTGCCATCGGGCGTCACACCATGTCATTATCATAACGACTTCTTGGAAGACAGCCACCCGTTACAAAAGGCACACACATTACTGCGCGTATTCCCCTAAGACCACGTAGTGGGTGCATCGCAGCTTCGAAAAAGGTTCTCGCGCATAATTGCTCCTGGTTTAAAGCATGCTACCCATTACCTAAGGCACACACCTTATTGCGCGCATTCTGTTAAACACTCGTAGTGTTCGAAGTGCGCACTAGGGGCAGGATATTGCTATCGCGTTCAACTCTCAAAGGCGAAGCTTAAGCGTCCCCCCATTTTTTGCATTAAAGTGGCAGTGTTTTTATTAGTCCCAGCGCTTACAGGCCGTCTGGAATGCTCCACGCGTGCCACGACAGTCGAGCAAAGTAAGAAAAAAGCAAAGAGCTAAAGGTTCAGGTCAATAACATTGAGCGCCATAAGTTCGTCTGTAAGTGCTGACCTGTTCACAGCACCGTCCCACGCGATCTCTATCGTGAAAAAGCTCACGCGCCTTGATGCCGCGCCTCTTTACTACAGAAGGTACGCCACGCGCCAAGTTGGCGGAAAGAAAAACAGCTAAATCTATAACACGTGGCAGGATAACCAGAATGTTGGAAGGAAAGCATAAAAGCCAGGACCCTGTGAGTCTTGTGCCAGAACAACGGTGCTCAGGTATAGAAAAATGTGTAGTCTATTTGAAATACAAAAAAATGCAAATAAATTCCGGTATGCCGTCTTTCTTGACTTTAGGATCGGTGTGCTTGAAACTGTCACGTGCCTGTGCCGATAAAGATTGAACTATTTATTGGGCGAGCTTGAGCCTATCAAAGCAAAACACTCACCGTGCAATGATAGCCGCGAGCACGGTCGTTCAAAATCGGCTCCTTGGGTGAGACGCGTTTGCTTTTAATGATAAATATTTATAGGGCTTTCCAAGCCGAAACCACGCTATGATGAAGCGCACCGTAGTGGTGCACTACGGAATAATTTTGATCCCCTAGAGTCCTTTAACGTATACAGTGCTCACGTATTCAAACAGGACATCAAACTTTTAGTATACCGAATGGCATGCGCAATTGCCCGAAGTAACCACGGTCTCTAAACATAATGTTGGCTTCGATCTACGCGTTCGAGTCGAAATTACGCCGCTATATGACACGAAGACGGTGGAAACGAAAGCATGTTCGTTACTTAGCCCTAAATTGTCCTGTTTCAATCCGTCAGTACTGTACACCTAAATCTAAGTTCACGGGTGTTCTTGCATTTCGCCCCCATCGAAATGCATCTGTTGTGACCGGGAATCGAACCCGCTTCTTTGAGCGCGAAAGCGCGACGCTTTGCCCGTTAAGCTATCACGGCGGGTATCTGCTTTTAGACAAATGCCATCGCACGTTCCTGCGTTAACGCTGGTACTCTAGTAAGTTCCAGAATGGATTTTCGCATTTGTCAGACAATCCGATGATAATCGTCAATAACTTTCGCCAAAGTTCTGATGCTCTCAAGCGTAGCTTGCACGGTGCGGTAACGCGTGTAAAAGTTGATTCGGTGAAACCCACTGACATTGAAAAACAAAAAAAGTACTCGTGAAACTGTGACTGAGTCCTTACGAAGATGGGCCTTTCGGTCAATTTTTCTTCTCCTTCACTCGCACCAAAGATGATTTTAAACAACAGTGAAAAAGGCTGTGTAATTTTCTACAAAGGGATATGGTAGCTATAACCCTCCCGTAATTCATCATTACATCACTTAAGCGTTTTTTGTCATGCGAATAACTTGCCACGTAAAACCCCTAAAACGATTGCAACTAGGCTATGAAGAATTAAATTTGCATAACTTATAGAAAAATTTCTACGTTTTACCTTAACCGAATCTCAAGAAAGTGCGACAGATGCGGATTATTATTATTATTATTATTATTATTATTATTATTATTATTATTATTATTATTATTATTATTATTATTATTATTATTGCGATAGCAATTATATGGACACTCTCGGCTGACTTGCCGTCGCCGTCATGTCTCGGATATGTATATGTATGTATATGCATAAAAAGGCGCAAAGAAAGATAAAGCAGACAAAATAAATGTTGCAGTGGCTTAGCTTGGCTATGCCAGCATAACGCAGCGTTAGCGAAGGTTCAGCTGATTGTTCTTAGCTTTCCTGATTGTCTAGGATTAGCTTGATTAACATGCTTACTGCTTCTCCATTGACACACACATGGTATACATATTATTAGATGCGAAGTATCTTAAGGCGGAGCTCAATCCGGTGGTGGTGGTGGTGTGCGGCGTGACCACCCTTACTGCGCATGCGCATGCCCTCTCCACACACCTCCTCTCCACTCACCCTCTCCCCTCCCTTCTCACCTTCCCCTCTCCCCTTCCCCTCTCCACTTTGCCTCTCCCCTCCCCCTCTCCCCTCTTCTTCTGAAACGCGGGCTAGACATGCCGAAATTCACTCCTGCGCAACGCCGCGATAAGCTCGAGCGCATACGCGTCCCCTCCGCTTCTCTCTCCTCTCCCACGCAGCCCCCCTCTCGCCCGCCTGTCGACCGCGTTCCCCGCTCGCTCTGTGAGAATTAACGGCCAGGCTTGATGGAAGATACGACGCGCGTAGCGTCCCTCTTCGCGTTCCACGACGCGAGGTCGGTAGCATGCCCAACGAACGCCAACGGAACGCGATCGTGCAAGTGCTCCGGCTTCGCATCGCCTCATGGTCCCCTTTAGCGGGAGATGGTGTAATTTTTTTGGCATATGTATATTTATTTTGCCAGGCAACTACTTCGGGATCCGATGAGATAAGCTTCTCCGCTCTTCTGCGCCGTTGAGCAGCATTTGCGCTCTCCTTCTCCATGGCCAAACCACACTGGCAAATGTCATTCAGAGGCGCTATCAAGCGGCTCCAGCGCAGTGTCAGACGGCGACTGCACAGCGAAGGCGAATAGCTGCCGCGTGCCGGCGCCAGTACGTCTACCTCGGCTACAACGTCACTCCTCTGGAAAGCGCAGACCGGCGTCAGCGAGTCGTGCGCGGTAGCGGAGGAGTTCGCTAGAGGTGGCGGCTCCGATGCACCAACTGTGTGACAACACCGATTTTCACGCATGCGCAGCACGGCGCTTGAGGAGCCACGCGAAACTGGCTCGGCTAGGCCAGTGTAGCTAACGCTAAAAATATTCCGAAGCACCCGCCCGGGGATTCGAACCATCGACCACTCGCTCCCCAGCCCGCTGTGGCAGGAAACACCCCGTGTGGCTGGAAACGCAGGGGTCACTCCACGCGCTGCAGTTTAAAAGAAAAGGAAATATCTAAGAGCATATGATTCTCCATTGTCGACACTTGCAGCGCGTTGCTCAAGCACAAAGATGTAACAAGTGCGACAGTTGTTAGTTCACGCTTGCCCTGTGCGTGCCTGTGCGTTCTTTTCGGGCGTCCTTCTTTGCGCTTCAGCAGCGCGCTACAAGTATCGAGCTGCTTCTCGTTCTTCGTTTGACATTCCGATTTCCTGCTATCGCATTCATTGATTCGCCCTTGCGGCGAAGCTGTGACTTTTTTTGGAGAACCTATAGAATATTCGTCAGTTTAGGCTTACCTTTCTTGTGTTTTTTTTTTGTCGAAAGCTCGCTAAATTATTCAGGCTGCAAACTTCGATGTACTGCAATGCAGAATAGTAAGTAAACAAATCAGGTTACAGTAGCTTTCAGGGGAGGCTCCACACTAAACATAGTAGTCCACTAAAAAGACCAGCGATGCTCTTTATCCGGCTGAATTTCTCAAAACGTTGTTTCTTCAAAGGGCGTAGCGTCAGTAGGCGTTTGTTAGCGTTAGCATAGTAACAAAGTTAAACAGTGCTGCAAAGTACTGCTCAGCTAATTCCACATTTATTTTTATTTTGCTTCGTGTATTTCTGAGCGCCTTCTGAAACTGAAATCTAAGAACGTTTGCTTGTCACTACACGTAAAAAAGAGTGTTTGTATCAGTTTTTTTTTAGCTTTCTTCGAAACTCCGAAACGCCCATGACAGAAAAGGACGTGCCCTCGAGGCTTTGAAGTCTTATTTAGTAAGCGGGTTATGGCAAACTAATGTAAATGTCAGGCTGTCTGGGCGAGAGAGCCGCTGTGTTGTTTTGTTTTGTTTTTGTTTTTTCTCCAGCATGCGCGCGTGGCACAGAGTCAAACAAGCTACGCTCTGGCATAGCAGAGCACACGCACGAATTTCCTTCGCTACGTAACTAGGAAAAAATTGACGCCTACAAACTAACGTCTTATTGATTTTCATCGGTTCGCCGATAATGTGCCCTAAAAGCATTTTACTTTATCAAAACAGATAGGCATAGAGAAGCGTTCGTAACTGAAACCGAAGCTGAAACCAGAAAAAATTTGCGTAAAGACTCAGCAGAAAGCTTAACCGAATTTCAGATTCTTCGACATGGTTTCGCTATTTCCGTAAACAGAGTCTGAACTCTTCGTAACCCAAGAATGCGGACTCAATACTCCTTGCGAAAGTTCCAGTTCTTTTTAACTTGAATCATGCCAACAAGACCTTTTTACACGCGTTTAATGAAAAAAAATATAAGCTTGCCTTTCAAGGGACTCTGAGGCACGCTTCGTGCTTGGTGAAAAAAAAATACATATAGCAGAGAGCCGACATACTGTGAACAGCTCAACCAAATCTTGCAGTCGTGCACGGCAAGGCGAGTTCACAAAGGGAGCGCGAAGTTGCCACTTTCTCAAGCGCCCTCTCATCATACAAAGACCCGTACACTTTCTTCGGAGGGCTGTCATGCAACAGAATTTTTTTTTTTCATGGAACAGATTGTTGCTATTGGTCGATAGCTGATATAAACAAAGAACCGCGTTTGGATCAGATGCCCTTCTTGCCATGTAGTGTCGCCAAGTGCAGGGCACCGCCATCTAAGTGTACTAAAATTGCACAGTAGCAGCAGTAGCGCGCACCGGAATAACACAGGGAGAGAGCGATAGTATTTCATGGTACGTGCTCAAGGTCATAACGCGCGCGTGACGTAGCTTCTTTTCCCATTGTCATCTCTTTCTGTGAAGCTTCCAGCTCGCTCGTAAAGACGGAAGAAGAGAGAAGGCCATCTAATCGTGCGACAAATCCCACTAACTCCGCTCGCACTTGACGAATTAGAAAACTTCAAGCGCCGATTGTTTCGTAAGGCAATAAACTCTGACAGTGAAGTCAATGGATCATTGCTTGGAAAAGTGTCTCAGGAACCATTTAAAGCGGAGTTGCTAATGACAGTTTTCATATTGTTCAATTCTGCAACAACAAGGCTATGCTGCAACACATAGTGTGTGCTTGCCAGCAAAACCCAAGCACAACACTGCCAAGGCAAACAGCCAACGGTGGCAGGCGGTGCTATTTAGCTCTGAACAGCGCGTATTTCATTACATGTTCGTACAGAGAAAGAATCAATATAGTATAATGTGCAGCTTACTTAAATTATTGAGACCAAGCTATATGATGCTATAGGTCGCTAATTCGAATTTTTTTAATATAATGGTGCCAATGAATTTGAGTTGGCCTCAATGAGAAAAATGTTCGACACCATTCCCCCACCCCCACCCCCCACCCCCCAAAAAAAACAATATTCTAGTATCGAACTTTTCAATTCGTTCTCTCAATTCGATTCGCATTTCAAGCGAAAGGTTCGTCCACTCTTACCGATCAATAAAGCAGAAAGATTAGACCATTGAAATAAGACTTACCGCTTTTAATGGTCGCGTCAACCCTTGTGGCATATTGCGGAGCTATTAATTACGTTGGCAATTAGTATCCCTTATGCCGCAGTTCGTTGAGAGTGGATCGATGCACTCTCTGTTACTCCATAGAAGAACCAAGGGGCACATGATTAGCGCTTTGGCTTTTCTACTGACTTGGGGTAACCTCGAACTACCCGAAGTCAATGAAACTATGAAATGTGGAAGCCGGCGCTAATTCCTTTTCATCGTCTTTCTTTAGTTTTTTTTTCTGCTACGTTCACTACTCTTTCTACAGTGCTGCTAAGTTGTTCTTCTTTTCTCTGTGTATATTTAAAAATGTTTTTCCTCGAAATATTCTACTCAACTGGCTTTGCTACAGAGAATCTTTGAGGAAGCTATCCGTGAAATATGAGCATGAAACAACCTGTCTTCATATTAAATATGACGCCATCTGTAGCTTCTCTTTAACGCTTGTTCCACGCCCCACCCGACGCATTTCCAAGGCTGCTTCTTAGCCTCGCAATTGGCGCACTGAAATACAACACACGGAACACGATTTAACGGGATCGTAAAGCCAAGGATCAGTTCACGCTACTTGTACCACGCGTTTAGTGGCTAGACAAGTAGGTTAGCCATCAGGTTAGCGTTTAACATACAGCACTCAAATTGCTGAACGAGCCATCATTCGCGTAATGCAATGGCTTCAACTTCCGCCTCGTGTGTGCGACTTCGTGGTGTCTTTTCTGGCACACCGTACCTTCTGCATCCGAGTCGGCAAGGAAAGAACCGGCCACTTTGTCACGAAAAGGGGTGTGCCGCAGGGCTCGGTGCTGGCTCCGATACTCTTTAATATTGCCCTATTGCCCCTCGCGTGGCAACTAGCAAGCATTCCAGATGCCTTCTTCCTCCTGTATGCGGACGATTTGACTGTGTGGACACTACATCCAGACCTGCAACGCCAGCAGCATGCACTCCAGAGTGCTCTGGACAAGGCCTCGGACTGGTGTGCGCGCATAGGACTCACACTATCGGCCACGAAGACGGCATTCATGTCTATCACCAACAGACGAGGTCGCCGTCGCCTTCTGCAGACGCCTATTTGTTTGAGCCTAAATGGCCAAGCCCTCAGCACTGTATCCACTATCCGTGTGCTCGGAGTCGAACTGGACGCATCTGGCTCCGCGAGTGCATGGGTTCGCTCTGCTCGTCGAAAGAGTGCTAATACCCTCCATCTCATTCGACGTATTTCTCAAAAAACCGGAGGTGCTTGCTCTCGAATGGCCCGTGTTTTAGTGCGGTCGATCCTGCAACCTCGGCTTGTTTATCAAGCTCAGTTTCAACGCCTCACATTGAGAGATTGGGACTTGCTCGAAACCGCCAACCGAGATGCCATGAGGGCGATCACATGCCTTCCTCGGATAACACCTATCGCGACCCTCCAGGCGGAAGCGCAGCTCAATACCATCGACGAAATCGTACACCAGCGTCGAATGGCTCGCCACCTAAAAAGTCAAGCTGTTCCTGCGGCGGCGGCGCTAGCTCACTACTATAATTCAACGCTGCCACAGCCTGCTGCACCCTTGCCAGAAATTCCACCATGGCTCAAGGCACAGGCCAGCGACAACCGACCACTGACTCGCCTGCGACAATCCAACCGACAAGTGGAACAGGAAGCTGTCGTCACTGCCGTCGACGACTCACTAGCGGTATACGTAGATGCAGCTATCGATAGCTGCGTTTTGCACACCAGCCTCGTATGCCCCACGCTACCTGAAACGCAACATACATGCTCCTATGTTACAGAGGCACCATTTCCATCAGTGTTGGCGGAGCTCGCAGCTATACGGGACGGCTTAACACTCATGATACCCAAGGTGGATTGCTTGTCACTCAATAGGCTGCTCGTCTATACGGACTCCACGCAGGCAGTTCGAGAGTTGCGAAAAGTGAGCAGCTCCCTCGATATAGCTTCCGATGTGCACCGACTAATTTACTCGTGCGCCTGCCCTGTCCGCGTATTGTGGACCCGTCGGTCTACACTGGCTCAAATGGCCGCAGATGCCGCTTGCCATCCAGCGGAAGTTCAACACCCGCTGCCTCTACTTCGTTTGTCCCCAAAGGACAGCTTGCTCCTGCACAAAGAAACCCTCCGGCGCTCCACGCGTGCACTCATTCCTCCGCGTGGATCGGACCTTCCCGGCGGCTTAACTCGCCGAGAGGAGGTTGCGCTCAGGAGGATTCGTGTGGGCGCCGCGTTGACTCCTGCCATCCGGGCTGCATGCACATCCGGTGCACAGCCTCCCCCAACGACATGCCCCTTCTGCGTTGCTCCAGCCACAGAAGCAACGATCGATCACCTACTTGGGACCTGTCCGGGCCTTCACAAGGCTCGCACCCGACACCTACGAGGCCTTGACTACCGCCCCGGTCGACCACCCGACTTAACGCGCTGGACGCACGGGCCGTTGCATCGACCGCTCCTGGCCTTTATCAGCGAATCTGAACTCTTTCCTTTTATTTAACTTATGCCGTAGGGCATACTGGCGCCAATAAAAAAAAAAAACTTTAGAACGACATCTGTTATTTCAGAGCATATATATATATATATATATATATATATATATATATATATATATATATATATATATATATATATATATATATATATATATATATATCATTCATTCAGACATACCGAAGTCCTAGCGTAGGGCTAGGGCTTCCATTTGGCACAAAGAATGTTCTCCGTTAAAAGCATACTTGTATACCTTAATATAGGTTGTGGTGAACAGATACACATTTGCTTACCCACCCTTCAGTTCAATTAAGCAGCTGGAAAGGATAACGGTTGCATATACATTTGTTGATTCACGGCAGCAGCATAGCGATAGGGCTACGAGAGTGAAAACTCGTTTCAAACACCACTAGCGATCATTAAAACCCTATCGTACGCCGTACACTTCGTCAATTGATTGATTGATTGATTGATTGATTGATTGATTGATTGATTGATTGATTGATTGATTGATTGATTGATTGATTGATTGATTGATTGATTGATTGAAAACGTCTTCACTTACAAAGTACATTAGAGAATGTGGGTGGGCTGCCTAGTCCGGCAACACAGACCACGGAGGCTTTATTTACAACTGGCATCGGAAGAAACCCTCAGCCGCCTGTATCAGTGGCGTAGCCAGGGGGGGGACACTCCGGGCTCGTGCCTCCCCCCCCCCCGAAATTTTTTTCTGCCATGGGATACACAGCACAACATGACGCTCCGTCCCACTTACCTGCCCGGACCCCACGTCGGATCAAGGGCGTGTGCCCCCCCCCCCCCCGAAAATATTTCTGCCTACGCCACTGGCCTGTATAGCCCTTACACTTTTCTAAAAATATAAAAATACGCTAAAGCTTGCAATTTTAATTCTTCCCAATTTCCTTCATTTTCTGCTCTTCTTTACTTCGCCAGTTGTGCGCAAAGCGTGTTGAAAGGCCCCGATTGCGAAAGCCGATATTTCGCTTCAACGCACGTGTTAAGCTCGCCTCTGCTCGCAAAGAGAGCGGTAACTGTTTACACGTGTCTGCGGTCTGACCTGTGACGAAACTTGATACACCGCGTGCAAGAATTCGACTTCTTCCGATGCCCTGAAAGAAGACAGCCTGTGTCAATAACCTTGCTCCCAAGCTTTGGCCTTGCACCCCTAAAACGCCACACACAGAGCCATCGACCGAGATACTGCATAGCCCGAGGGCTATGAAGTTTGCAAAGATACCCCCAGCTCTTCGAGGGAAAAGGTTCATCTCGTACCACCTCAAACTTTTGAGACGTGTGGCTGTATTTGGCTGTTTGCTTTACCCACTATGTACACGCTTTTGAGCTACCGTTAGAAGCAGTGGAGGTATCCTAGAGAAGGGTGTATCGTGACTTCGAGCTTTTTCACTTTACAATACAAAGTTGGTTCCCTTCGTCAAGAAGAGAAGAAATAATAGAGAAGGAAAGGCAGGGCGGTTAACCAGTATAGGACAACCGGTTTGCTACCCTACACATGGGGACAGGGTGGGGGAGATTAAAGGTGGAGAGGAAAGAGAGAGAGAAAGATAGAAAGATTGCACATGACACTGCACACACAGCAGGGCTGGGCAGTATCGCGATACAAGAGTATCGCAATAGTATTTCAGAAATACTTTTGAGTATCTGTATTTCTGTATCGAGGTACATTTGAAAAATGTATTTGTATCTCTGTAGTGAAATACATTTACGATGTATCGTTTGTATCACGATACTATGCAGGACACGGGTATTTCGTTACATTTTTTTTGTCGGAAATGAGTTGAGGCGTGTTTCCAATGGGGGAATGACTGTTTCTTTTTTGCCAAGACAAGCAAAGGCGCACCGCCGGTCGCCGACAAATAGGGCGGCGATGGTTTCCCCTCAAGCACAGAATGGCCCATGTGGTAAAGCGCGCGACGCCGCAGACGGCAGAATCGTGGAGGCAGTGTTGTCGGCCTCTGCCGACGAAAGTCGCTGTCTCTAAAGGCCATGCAGTGCAGCACGCCTAATTTTTTTCGGGTGGCAAGGTATTACTTCGCGACACCCCGCACGGATACCACCTTGGAACAGAGACATTGCAATACTTCGAGTGCGTTCTGTTTTCAAAGCGGCGGCACTTCCAAAAGCAGTTCTCGTAGTCGCGGCGGAAGTGACTAGAAGATGGCTATCTCTGTCGCACTTTCAGCCACCTCTCCAACGTGTCGGGATGTGTTCCTAATTGATTGCAAGCGTGAAACGGTCTTTTGTGGTACCATACTCCCCCACCGCCGGAGCCGACTTCGCCTGTTGCGGCTTGCTGAAATGGCTGCTGGTAGCGTCGGGTGTTGATAGCTTTATTGAAGAGTGATCCTTTCGGCACAGGCGTCGAGTGCTTGCTGCAGTTTCTGATGGGGCGCTCTCTCTAAGCAGCTGTGCCTGTTTCCACGCCTGTTTAGAGAGCTAGCAGGAGCAACTTTGGAGTGATCTTAAACCCTCTCACCCCTAAAGAACGTGATTTTAGGAAGTCAATGTTTTAATTGTGCAGTTTTGACATATTGGGCTCCATTGCGCGTAGGTAATTATGGCCGCCTATATGGGCAGCGGAGTCCTCAGCCGTCTGACCCGGCGCCGACCGGGTCAGACGGCTGAGTATTCCGAAGGTGGAGACCGACTTCGGCTTCTCAACGGTGAGAACAACCCACGAGGTGGCCGAAGTGTTTCGGTATCTAGATGACACGAGAAGAGATATCGCCACGCTGCAGGGCAATACGGCTATGAAGGCGGTATTTATTCACTATAACGCGAATTTGTGCCGTCTTCAGCGGTAGACAGACATTTTTTTCTTTCGCGAGTCTTGTGCTGGGGCTGAACCGACGCTGTCTAGAAGACAACCTATTTGAGATGCTCACACAGCAACCTTTTCAGCAAAGCAGATCTTATGTGCAAAATAAATATACGCTTTTTCTCAATTTATTGGTGTTCATAAGTGATTCGAGTGATTTGCTTAAACTGAGCTATTCCTAGCACAGCTAATTTTGTTGTCACCAAGTATATCGATTTCGGTGTCCGATGCTTTTTACTGTTGCTGTGAAATAGTGCATTTTTATTGCAATTGATACTTGTAATTATGTCATTATTACTAATTGTGTACTTCACCCCCCCCTCCCGCTGCAATGTCTTAATGGCGCTGAATGTACTGTAATAAATAAATGAACTTAAAGTTTCAATGCGCTGCATCTTTAATTAAAACATTATGCTACACTAATAATGTCCGCGTAGTATGAGCATCTTTGAAATAAAAAAAAGTATTCCAGTATCTGTATCGCTGTAACTGTATTCCGGAATACTTTTTTCTTCCTATTGTGAAAGTATCTCCGAAATACCCCGTTACACAAAAGGCAAATTTATCTCAGTATCTGCATTTTAGGCTTCCAGTTCGTGTATTTCGATATCTGTATTCCGGAATACTTTTCTGAGTATCTCTGCCCAGCCCTGACACACAGAATCAGTCGGTCACTCTTGCGTGGTACGCGACACTTTCTGTCACAGCCGCTTGTCCAAGTTCGTCTCTCTTAAAAACCTCAGCAGTGCCTTCATCGCCTTCAGCTGCGATGTCTTCTGTTGACGGCATCCAAGAACTGTTTCAACAGACATTTGTCGACTGTCAAGGCGCGCTAGAACGGACGCCAGTGACTGTCTCTGAACATTATATGCCGGACAGTCGCACAGGACGTGGTGTAGCGTCTCCTCGCAACGACAGGTATCGCAAAGAGCGTTGTCCGCCATTCCAATTCGAAAGGAATAGGACTTCGTGAATGCCACGCCTAGCCATAAGCGATAAAGCAGTGTGGCCTCTCTTCGCCGGCGTCCAGTTGGCATACAGAGATGCATCAAAGAGGACAGGTGGTGTTGACGATTGTTCCGGTTGGTTCGGCTGCTTGGTAGGCACCATAGAGCGAGCGTTATCTCATGTGCAAGCCCTCGAAGACTGCTGGCAGCGTCAGACCTTGAAAGTGGGATGGTATCTTCCTGTGTGCTTTCATGAGCTGCCCGAGCGGCATTATCGGCGTGTTCGTTCCCTATGACGCCGCAGTGACTGGCAGCCACTGAAACGTCACGTGGTGCCCTTCGTCAAGCGTACAAAGCGCGCACTACTTGCACAAGCGTTAGGTTCCGGTTTCTCGATTCACCTGGTCGCCAGCTTCGACTCGATTAATGACCCCTCCGATATCTACACGGTAAGATGCACGCGAAGTGTGAATGAAAATTTGTTGGAAATTGCTTCCTAAATATACGCATTACACATTGGTAATATTTCCTTCATATACCCTTCATTACTCAGAAGAACATTTATTGCGAAATTTGTACAAATAACTCTTAAACCCAAAAACAGTCCACCGGTTGATTTTAATGCCACGCTTGAAGACCGTCGTTTCAATGCTTAATAACTACCTGCCGAGTTGAGAAAAGCTGACTATGCTGAATAGCTTGCATGTTATAACGCCGATGATAAAACCGTTACAGGAGGACGAACTGACTATATGGCGACAATCTCGACTCGTTTCTCAAGTCGTTTCACGAAATATTGCTCCTTCTTTCTGATTGTACTGACTTTCACTTAGCGCAATCATTACTAATAAAAGCAGAAGTTGCTTGCAATTTTTAAATGCGAAGCATTTCTTAGCGAACCTCTCTCACTTTGAGCGTTTCTATCTACGTATCTATCTATCCATCTATCTATCTATCTAGCCGCCTACGTCTAGGTGCTCTCATGATCGCCTCCTTAACTTGGTGTAGACCAAAATTTGCCTGGGAGGGTAAGAGGTTTTGACGAATATGATTGCCAGGTCATGACATGAATAACGTTAAAATCCTGTCGCGTACGTCGTCAAACCCTTTCCACTAGACACGTGTGGCACATACCCGTTTACTACGGGCCGCTGTGTACGAGTATGCGCCACAGGTGATTGACAGTTTATATCTACCTAGGAACGGCGAGGACAGACATTGGTAATTTAAATGCTAGAGCGTTAAGGAAAACCAACATCGGCAGCGTTGACTCGACGAATGGAAAGAATGAAAATTAGGATCTCGGCAGGAATTGAGCCCAGGCATTCTGCGCGGCAATCAGGTATTATACCACTGAGCCACGCCAGGTCTATAAACTGGTTTGGAAAAACAGCCTACGCAGGCGTAATGTCGGTGCAACGTCAACTGTGGTTGTGGCTATCTAATTTTACAAGAAAGCAATAAACACTACATGATACTCCTACGATGTGTACTCCTACGATACAGGCGTCATATCAGATTAACGCCTGTAGTTCCAGTGTTGGCTCCGCTTTTATAGCAGTCTAATAAACATTATGTTTTATTCCTACGATTCAGCAAGGTATATTGAAGCATTGCTCGACCCCGGAGGAATACATTAACGAAAGTTACAAATGATATCCGCATCACCCGCACCGTAAAGTGCACTTGTCCACCAGAACGACGCAGTGTCCTCTTCATTTCTTACGAGGCTGGGCGATGGCCTCATGCTGACCGAGGATGGTGACAGATTGATTGACAGCCGCTTTGTAGACTAGGCTACGTAGGTCACATACGCTGAGGTAGTCTAGGAATAGGACAAACACCATCCGCTGATGTTGGTCTACGTAGCACTACATACCCAGGAATTCCGGATATCGCTTTTAGTTCACCTTCTTTCACACCATGTGGCGTATGGACTTTCAACGTTCAAAATTCGCGCGATGACGCTTGCCGTAATCGCGCGAATCGAGAAAACCATAATACATAAAAAAAAGCCCGACGACGATATCCGCTACAACCGCTACAACCTAAATCGAAGAGTGATAACCGCAGCGCGTGCAACGAACGGCTTGGTCTGCTCGACCGTGACTCAGCAGTTCTGTTGCAATGAAAGGGGGCATATACAAGTCGTTTGGCTGTGCCTGATAACGACGAACTCTCGAAAGAGCGTAATGCCCTTCTTCTCATCCCCTGCCTCTTCAATATATTTCGTCCGATTATATTGTTCTTGGCTCCCACGGGTTTCTTAAAAGTTCTAAAGCAAGAACGTCCTTTAGTGGTGCGATCTTGTACGCGTTACAAAATAAACACGGAGGCGTGGCATGACAACCAGCCGCACGTGACCGCACGCGATTGGTCAATACAGAGCCGTGACGTCTGTCGCGGTTCAAATGGCCATTCGCGTGCGGCATGTGCGGTCACGTGCGGCTGGATGTAATGCCACGCCTCCGTGGTTATTTTGTAACGCGTACAAGATCGCACCACAGAGCTGCTGTTTTTTGCAGTGTGAAAAAAGCTAACTTCCAGAAAATATACAAGCTTGGGAGGCGGTGATGACGATCGCGGATTTCAAAATGTGTAGACAGAGGCTTTCCGTCCCTAATTTCAGTTGGCCTCAATTTATGAATTCAATATTTTGCGCTTTTACAAGACGTCTTGCCGTGTTATATTCGCTGCCCACAGGCATTTTCTTTAAAGCTCAATTGCCAGCACAGGTAAAGCAACAATACCTTTGCAAGCACAATATTGTTCAATGATCTTCTTAAAAAGAATCATTTTAATAAAGTCACCTTAGTTTCAACAACGCTTCTTAGTTTTGAAATAACATAACTAAAGACGCCGGAAAGCACCGACTTCATTATGCTCATGACATGCTACCCAGGCCGCGTTTTCCTCTCCGTTAAATGTTGGTGAAAGAGGGATGAAACAGATTAGACTGATATAAAGTATCGTGAAACCCGCCTTCTTGTTTGACTGCCTATGCTGATGTGCAACCCTTCAGGGTGGTCTAGTGAATAAAGTGCTCGACTGCTGACCCGCAGGTCGCGCGATCGAATACCAGCCGCGGCGGACATGTTTTCGATAGAGACGAAACGCTAGAG
>NC_051177.1:103373561-103398635 GCF_013339695.2 Rhipicephalus sanguineus | reverse complement strand
GTTCTAAGGACAAACATTGATATACAACCTGAGCCAGCGTTCTTCAACATGGCATGAAAATTTCAAGAACGGCAAAACGCCGTTTTTTTTTTTTTGCTGATGTTACGAAGCGAGATATTTACTCAAGAAACTTTTTGAATCTAAACAAGGCTCTCACTTGTTATTGGAAAAAAGTGCGCAGCAATGTTCGACTGTCACAGAGCATGTTTTAAGCATTAAATTCATGGATACGGGAACGCGGGCAACTATGTGAGGCGCATATGGGTCGTACACTGCAATAAAACTGCCTTTCAAAACCCAGCTGCTTCCGTGTTGGTAACTTGTGCGCACTGAGCTCAACGACTGACTTTTGCTTTTATACAGTCGTGATCAAGCGTGATCTTTTCATAAATATAGCGTCAATTGCAGTGCGGAACGGCTTTTGGATAATTCTTTCGGAAGCCACGGAGGTGGCTATTTCGCGCAAAGAAACAAGGGGAGGGTTAAGGGGGAGCGCAAAATTTCGACTGTTTATTCCAATTTACTGCAGTAGTATATATATATGCAAACGCATGCGCAGAAGGGAGGCAAACAAAGAACAGATAACGTGGCTTCCGAACAGAACATGAACCAGCTAGCCCAACAACATGTTCTGCTTTTTGGATGTTGTACACTCGGACGTTATTGCATTTTATTGACAGAAAAAAGTTGGAGATCTAATTTTGTAAACGAGTTATATTCCGCTGCCTTATCTGTTTTCTTTCATGTATTCTATGCAGCGGTGTCAGCGTTTATGCAACCGGGGTTCGTTTATGTAACCGTGGTTTGACCGTGGTTCTCTTGCTCTTGAACTATATGATGAAATTATATGTGACAACGAGAAAACCCAACCGAATTAGCAGTTGCATTCAGCCCTCTGATCACATTACACCTTACGCAATCGCATGTGCATAATACTTGTTCAATCGTTCTACCACTTCGAGATGGTGTCCTTGAACTAATTGGCTCAGCGTTCCCGTGGGTCGTAAAAGGAGACCACTTGGTTTCGCGCTTACAAGCGCAATGTATCGTTTAAACCTGTCTCAATGCATCGCTGCCGATCATTCTCGTAAAGCCGTCCTCACCGCGGCTTCGTCACAAACTGAAGTGGCTATAGCTGTTCCACAACAAAGGCAAACGAACCGCAGCTTTATACAAGCCATTCAGGGTCCGTAAACACGAAGAGAAGAGGCAGGCAGACCAATTCTGCGTCATTCTTTAGGCGATAGTGTGCGCGTCGTGAAAAGAGTTCTGCGTTGAGTTATTGCGTTGGTTGCAAGAGACCGTTTGAGTGCGGCTGGTGAGCAACTGTCGTGCGCCATGTGTGCGAAGAGTCTACGACACGGACGCAAGTTTTCGCCGGACCTCTTTTACGGCAAACATTTTATGGAGTAGCGCCGCACTAGTGGAAATACTGGTGGCTACAAAACGAGGTGGAAAATGAGAAGCGTAAACGGTAGACAGGGGCGACTATAAATCTTCCGTCTGGCGCGCATCAGACCTCAATTTTGAAATGTGCATAGCATTACTAGTTGGCACGACGGTTCGCCCGGGTGTGGATGATTCAGCTTCCGGTGGAGGACGGAAATGAATGAAAGGCAGGGAGGTTAACCAGACGCGCGTCCGGTTTGCTACCCTACACTGGGGGAAAGGGATGAAGAGATTAAAAGAAAGAAAGCAAAGGGAAGATGGCACTGTCATGGTATACATATGCACCTGTCCATTGAATGCCTACAAGTGGTCGCTTAAGCCGGTCGATTTTAAAAACAGTAGCAAAGCTCGCGACGCTTTGCTGGCCTGCGATGCGTAGGGCCACGATCCGAGGATTCTCTTCGGGAAAACGGTCTGTCGTCTAACTTGTTCAGCGCATTGCGCAGAACGTTTCAGTCGTTCAGAAAACGTTCACAGAAACACAGTAGATGTTCTAGCGTTTCGTCGCTATTGCACGAGTCGCATCTGGAGGTGTCTGCCATTCCTATGCGAAAAGAGTGGTGCATCTGTGAAATAAGGCTTGGCGGCGTGTGTGTCACAAGCATTCAATGTTTTTGGAACTGTTCTCTTCAAGTGAGCGGTGACAGGCATTTGTATTGCAAAATGTATGCTAAAACAGAGCAGGTAAGTAATAGTACGAAAGAGTATAAGTTAACGACCACGAATTTATACCAAACAAGAGTCCACTGAGCGCTACTCCGCAATCTGCCACCAAAAGCTTCTGAATATTACCTAAAACAAATAACAAACGCATTCGTCATGTGATAACTTTTGGTGAAAGCTGTGACATCAGAATTATTTGTATCAAGATAAAGTGCCAAAGACAGGCTGGTCATCTTTGAATACGTCAGTACGTCCTTAGCAAAGGCGATGTTGTCTTTCCTGATTTGTAGTAGTCCTGATGTGTTCAGTGAAGCAATGTTACGTTGTGTCGCTGATGGTGGCGGCTATATTCGCAAAGAAAGAGTCCGCAGATAGAACAGCCATTCATCAGAAAGAAAATTGAGGCAAACTGATTAAACATTTGAGCTTCACAAGAATTTGCTCTGAAAAAAAAATTGTCTGCATAATACCTCAGTGCAGTTAACGATCTCAGAATTTCTGAGAAGTGACAAATACAGTGCATCTTAGACTGCGGCGGACTGCACCACGTACCTTCGAACACGAAATGTGACATGTCTGCAGATTAATATCTCTCATTTGGAGTAAAATAACAAGAATTAATCCTAAATTTTCAGATAGGCACTTGTAGCGGATGAATAAAAGTTTCCAAGTTTTGCATTATTTATCACGGCGCTTCGTTAGTGCATTGTGATGCAAAGTCTCTCCGCGAGAATAAAGATAAGGTTTAGATATATGCTCCAGCAACATTAGGATATATTCCAGCAACATTAGAATTTGTGGGCAGTTGCGAATATATTTTTATTCTGATAGCATAAGGTTTTGAGGACAGAGCTCTCGAGGTAAGTTTTGCCACGCAGGCTGCATGATGTTGCAAAACTTTTCCGTATCGAAGAATAAAAAAAGAGACACTTTGCATTCGCTGCTGCACACAAACTAGGCTTTGCCATTGCTTACTTGTTGGATGCGTTTGTTTAATATTTAATATGCAGATAGGTAGCCTGGCGATGATCACCAACAGGAATCTCACTTTTTCGCATTACTGGGTGGAGCGGCAGTGAGAGAGTTATACGTTTCCCTCGGAATACGTTTCCGGTACATATTTTCCGGGGTGGCTTCCTTACATGTCGCGTTTTTAAACGTAGCGAGAATTTTTCAGCCGGAAACATAGGAAACATAGAAATACTTTGTTTGTGCTCGCATTGCAAATACGTTGTCATAAACTTGCCATTTTACGAGTGCGACATGTTCACTGCGGAAAGAAAAGTAAAGTCGGTAGAAAAGAAAAAAAGGTGGCATGATATGTTTTTTTGCAGAAACTTTGAACGCGATGAAATTTCCGAGCCTCTTGGTGCGGCAGTGAGTTACATTATGAACTGCGCCAGCTCTGTGCGTTCAAATAAGGCAACTAGCAAAAAAGAAAGCGATATAACGCAACAAACCATCGAAAGTAAACAACCCAGCTTTTAAGACATCCCGCTGATTCAAAAGACACAAAGGCCGCACTTAAGGGAAGGATTGATTTTTGACCAACTTATAATGTATATGTGCTTGCGGAGGATGCAAAAGTGCTTCGCGGAATGTGCATAGTCGGTGTTCGACCACTACTCAGGAATGAGAACGGGCGCCGGCTTCGGTAATCACGTCCGAGATCGTCGCACGAGTGATTGAATATGCCGTGCACTGAATTTCACTTAAGAAATCGCTGGCTGACTTCAGGGTGAATATATTGAAGACAGATATTGCTGAATTGCGTGCGCTTTCAAAAACCGCGCTAAGCAAATTGCTCGTTTGACCAGGTCTCGCCGCTCTTCCACCGATTAACGCCTCTCACGATGTTAGGTTTGAGCAGCGCTTGCCGTTTTATAAAGCTAATCGTAGAACTTTACATACTTTATCTTTAATATGTGAACCATTGCTGGAACACAGCCTATACTTTGAACGGTAGTCATCTGTAAAAAGTAAAAAACATTTAGGTTTCGCTTTTAAATCAACACTCGCTTAGCAATTAGCTTAGATTAAGCAGAAAAACGTCGTCGTAACTAATTCTCACGCTTTATGCGTTTAGGCTTGAGGTGTTAGAGCGGGAGAAATCAGTTTGCTTCCATTTTGCAACAACTGTGTGCCTATTTGCGCTTAGTATAATGTCGAAACCTGGTCCTCGAATATATCCTCTCCGAGTGAGGCGCTCCTAGCTTAGCACTCGTCCGTCTTGCTGATCTTGGAGTGCGATTTATCTTGTTTGCATGAGAGAGATAGCAGAGATGCATCCGACTTAGCGAGAACGTTGCCGACGCTCGTGGCTTAGGGGTTCGCTCAGCAAGATGGATGGGAGTTGTGGCTGATCCATCGCTGCACTTTCTCGTGTTGACGCAAACTCAAGCCGAGACGGCTCGTTACTCTCGCGAGGTCTGATAACTCCCGAAGTTCCTTCTGTGTCACGTGGATGTCAAGAAAAAGAATTGCAAGCAACCATGGCGCTGCCGCGATGGTGAGAAATAAGAAAGGAAGGGCGCAAGGATGCAACGGAAGAATCAAGTTACCAGCAGCACAGGTGTAACAAGCCGTAGAATCACACCAGAAAAACAAGCACGCATGAAGCCAAGTTGCGATGCTCCGCGTGGCATACTCGATGGCGATCTATCTGGCTTTTACAAATTTTCGTTTGTTGACTCAATAGGAACAGTTGACCTTGCGCTAGCTGCCCTGTACCGGGGGAATCAGACCGAATATAAGGGCATGTGCAGCTGAAGTTGGAGCAGGCCAGGAATAGAGCTTCAGCCTGACGTATCGCTTATGCCAAGGTTTCCCTGAGATTACCTCAGATATTTTTTGCGTAAGACGTCCGGTATGTGTGGCAACGACCAACATGACGGTTTTAATACTGCGGTCGTTACCACAGGTGTGCTGCGCGATATTACGAAAAAAAAAACGAATATTGATCCCAATGAAGACGGCACAGGGTAGGCTTCGCTGTAAAGGACAAAAAATAAACGGCACAGAACGACATAACAAAAACAAAACAGAACACTACGACACGCAGTATATATATTATAACGTTCAAGTTATAATAAATGATAGATGTTTCGTACAAAATAACCGCACGTCTCCTATGACAAAAGATATAAGGAAAAAAATAAAACTGCAGAGGATATGAGGTGGGAAAAAGCACCGAAACCGTAGAAAGGCATTGCTTTTAAGAATATAGCTTTGATGTGTTTTTTTATGTCTGCGTGGTCTCTTTCTGTTATCTTCGCTGCATGCCTATACATACAGGCTTCCATCTTTGAATTGCCCCCACTACGGTGGTCTGGGGTTATGGCGCTCGACTACTGACCCGAAGGTCGCGGGATCGAATCCCGGCCGCGGCCGCTGCATTTTCGATGGAGGCGAAAATGTTTCAAGCCCGTGCAATTAGGTGTAGGAGCACGTGAGAGAACCCCAGGTGGCTGGAATTTCTGGAGCCCTCCACTACGACGCCTCTCATATTCATATCGCGGTTTTGGGACGTTAAACTCGAGATATTATTATTATTATTATTATTATTATTATTATTATTATTATTATTATTATTATTATTATTATTATTATTCAATTGTGAATCTTCAATTGTGAATCTCCTCCATAGCTATCTTCTTGATAGATTATGTTACGTTGCCGTTAATGGCCAAACGTCCTCTTTGTATAAAGCTACTAGTGGGGTTCCTCAAGGGTCGGTACTGGGCCCACTCCTCTTTTTAATTTATGTTAATGATGTTTCTTCTGTCATTCGCAATTCTTCTTTCCTTTTGTATGCCGATGACATAAAGATATTTAAGGAAATTCATTCAGTTATCGATTGTCGCTTGCTGCAATCTGATTTGTGTTCTTTTTCTGAATGGTGCAGGAGCAATAACCTCTCCCTAAATATTTCAAAAACCAAGGTAATGAGTTTCACTCGAAAAACGTCTAGTGTGCCATTTTTATATTCTGTCAATTCTGTGTCGTTGTGTAAGGTATGTGAGATCAATGATCTAGGTGTTCTTTTTGATAGCACCTTACACTTTTCTGCTCACGCCAAGCGTGTTGCTTTGCGGGGTCTTCGCACCCTAGGCTGTGTTTGCAGAATGTCTAGAGAATTCCGTTCTCCTGTGCCCTTCCGAAAATTGTACACCGCGCTATGTCTTCCTCAACTAGAGTATGCATCTGTGATCTGGAATGGCATTCCTAATTCCAGCAGCAACGCCATTGAGCGAGTCCAGAAAAAATTCCTAAGCATTTACAACCATCGTTTCGCTAGAAATGACTCTGGATCTCGTTCTAACGCTGCTGGATTATTATCATTGCCATCACTTTGCTGCCGACGAAATCGCGCTGATCTGTTATTTCTTTACAAGCTTGTGCATGGTATCATATCCTGCCCTGTACTGCTCAACTGTCTTAATTTCCGAATTCCACGTAAGCTGACCAGAGAGAATAGACCTTTTCATGTAACCGCCTGCCTCTGTGAACACTCGACCATTGGCAGGATACAACGTCTTTACAATGCTTACTTTTTGGAGCTCGATGTTTTTCACAGCTCCCAGTCGCTGTTCTGCTCCGAGCTTTGCACTGTACTTACATAGCCTTGTACACTTTGATATTTTTTTTTCTGCCTGCGCATAGTTGTATATGTGCAATTTTGCAACGTTTTTTATCCCTGATATTTTGTTATGAATGTTTCCTTTGTTTTTTGTTTTTTTTTTTGTTTTTTTTTCGTGCGCCAGTACAAAGACCTTACGGTTGTTCCTGGGCACATTAAATAAACGTTTGATTGAAACGTTTGATTGATTATTATTATTATTATTATTATTATTATTATTATTATTTATTATTATTATTATTATTATTATATTATTATTATTATTATTATTATTATTATTATTATTATTACTATTATTACTGCCGTCAAGCGAGGTGATTACACGGGCCTCTATCATCACTTGTCCACCGTTGAGTGGTCACAGGTTACTGACAAACCAAATGTTGAAGACCAGGTTGATCGGTTTACGGAGCTTGTACTTAGCAGCATGCGTAATTTTATTCCCCAATATACACCTAAACAACGTAAATATCCCCACTGGTTCTCATCTGAACTTATCAGTGCACTGAAGCATAAAGATTACGCGCACAGGAAATCTAAATGTTCTCCATCCAGCAAGTGGAAGGAAGAGTTCAGCTTCCTTCGAACTCTCTCCAAACGCCTATATAAACGGGATCATAGTTCTTATATTGAATTCTTAGAAAAAAGCGCCTCTGACAGGCCGGCTGAGTTTTCGAAGTATGTACGTAAACGGTCTAGCAAAAGCGGAGAGTCCTTCAGACTACTGGACTCAAATGAGGTAGAAGTGCATGCCGTCGCTGACTGTTTTGCCACGCATTTCTCATCCGTTTATAAGGCCTCGGACTCTATCACTGATATCAGACAACAGCCCAAGGCAGTTAGCTCATCCAGTGCTTTGTCGCTGGATGAAAATCTTATCTGCGAATGCATTAAGCGCTTAAAACCATCCTTATCATGTGGCCCAGATGGCATCCCCTCTGCCATACTAAAAGCTTATGGTAGTATATTTGTCCCAGTACTGACTACGATATTTAATAACTGCCTGGACACTTCCACATTTCCTAGCATGTGGAAAACTGCTAGTGTTTTTCCAGTATTTAAGTCGGGCTCTAAGACAGATGTTTCTAATTATCGCCCGATTTCTCTACTATGTGCCACATCAAAGATCGTCGAACTGGCTCTTCACAAAATGTTGTCTTTTAGTGTGAAAAACTCATTGATTCCAAATTAACATGGTTTTCTTGCTGGCCGCTCAACTACCACAAATCTTGCTAGTTTCATGACGCAGATCTCCACACCTATTTCTCAGAGAGGACAGGTTGACGTAATCTACTGTGACCTGAGCAAGGCTTTTGACGTAGTCAGCCGTACACTGATTATGGTTAAACTTGCGAACTTTGACGTTGACTTGTCGATTGTGAATCTCCTGCAGAGCTATCTGCTCAATAGATCTTGTTATGTAGCCGTAAATGGCCAAACGTCTTCTTTGTATAAAGTGACTAGTGGGGTCCCTCAAGGGTCGGTATTAGGCCCACTCCTATTTTTAATTTACGTTAATGATGTTTCTTTTACCATTCGTAATTCTTCTTTCCTCTTGTATGCCGATGACATCAAGATTTTTAAAGAAATTCATTCAGTTAACGACTGTCGCTTGCTGCAGTCAGACTTGCGCTCTTTTTCCGAATGGTGCGACGGTAATAACCTTTTTCTGAATACCTCGAAGACAAAATTCATGTCTATCACTCGCAAAACATCTAGCGTGTCATTTCAATACTCTGTCAATTCTGTGTCCTTATGCAAGGTTTATGAGACTAGTGATCTTGGTGTTGTTGACAGCGCGTTAAACTTTTCTGCTCACGTTAAGCGTGCTGCTATGCGGGGCCTTCGTTCTCTCGGATGTGGTTGTAGAATATCTCGAGAATTCAGGTCTCCCATGGCCCCCCACAAATTGTACACGGCAATATGTCTTCCACAACTTGAGTATGCATCCGTGATATGGAATGGCATTGCTCAATCCAGCGGTAACACCATTGAACGAGTCCAGAAAAAATTCCTCAGCATATATAACCATCGCTTTGCTAAAAATGACTCTGGATCTCGTTGAAATACTGCTGAATTATTATAACTGCCATCACTTCACTGCTGACAAAATCGTTCTGATCTCTTATTTCTTTACAAGCTTGTCCACGGTATCATATCCTGCCCTGTACTTCTCAATTGTGTTAATTTTCGAATTCCGCGTAAGTTAACCACGTAACGTAAGTTAATTAACGTAAGTTAATTTTCTTTCTCTTGACGTTTTTCATAGTCCACAATCATTGTTTTTATCCGAGCTTTGCAGTGTTTTGACATAGTGTGGCACAATGTACAAAGTCTTCCCTTCTCAGTCTTTCCACATAGTTGTATATATGCAATCTAATTTTTTATTCCCCGTCAGTATTTCTCGTGCTGTCTTATTTTACTCTTCCCCTTTTGTGCTAATTTCTCTTTGTCTACGTGTTTTTGCTCTTTTTATTTCTGAAAACTGTGTGTATCGTATTGTTTATTTTCATTGTTTTTTTTTGCGTGCGCCTGCACAAAGACCTTACGGTTGTTCCTGGACACGTTAAATAAATGATTGATTGATTGATTGATTATTATTATTATTATTATTATTATTATTATTATTATTATTATTATTATTATTATTATTATTATTATTATTATTAATATTATTATTATTATTATTATTATTATTATTATTCCATCTTGGAATTTTCCTCCAAACTGTTTTACACAATCACACACAAACAGTTCACACGGCCGCACGTCTGCACAACACTCCTGCACAGCCGTCATTCCCCCCTTGTCAAACGTGAAATCTTTCAATGTTCCATTCGTGCTCCTAATAAAAAAAAATAAAAGAATATCTGACAGCTTTTTCTCTTTTTTTTGCTTACATTGAATGCCTTCCTTTCAGCGAGGGCTTTTAGGTAAGGCGTGTTGCTTTCTTCCTTGCCTCCTTTTCATATCTGAGGCTCCTTTTCTATTGTTATCAAAGGAACGCAGACGTTCGTACCAAAGTGAGACGAAAATAGAAGCACCAGATGCCTGACTATGACAATAAAACGAAAAAGCGCAGAAATAAGAGTAAAATAAGAAATTCAGTCGACAAGCGTATTTGTGAAAAATTCATCAAGAATGGCTACACCCCCACCTCTCGAAGAGCCGCCGGTGGATGCCATCTGCATATTTCACCGGTATCTTAGAATTCATGCCTCACTTCTACGATCTTTTTGATTTTGTTTTTTAAGGTGCACGGCGCTCCTTTAAAGAAAAACTTCGGCCAATGAAAAGATATGTGTTCGTTCTTTCGTAACCTGTAACAGCTCTTTTATCTGTGTGCTTCGTTTGCACACGGTCGCGTTTTCTATCCCGACAGCCCTGTTACTGCATACGAGATGGAGAGTAATACTTTCTTCCGGTTTCCTTCGAATATTACTGCAGATGTAAATGCGTGCGATTGCCATATTGTGAAGTCTAAGAATAATTATTTGAAAGCAGGAAAAATGAGTACTGATAAAGCCAAAATTCCGCAGATCCCACGTACCGTGGGAGTCGATGTTCGCGAAGCATGCGGCGGGTAGGTGACTGGCGTAACACTTTTTACTGAGCGACACGTTACAAAATGACGCTAAAGATTTGTATAAATTTTATACGCACACATATATATGTTGGAGAGCCGCATATGTGTTATATAACCAGTTGTTCACGGTTGGGTAACGCTGCCAATGGCAAGGTCGGTATTACCAACACCAGAAGCAGAAAGCTGATATGTAGTGCTTATACGTGTCCCGAGAACGCACGCACGTTTCACGATCCCGTGTGCATGTTTGCAAGAAGTTCTCGACAGTTCTTGAACAAGGTCATCATCACCGTGATCAGTGAGCACCAGCAGCTGGAAATGACTTGTTATAGGATCCGGTCGTGATCGTGATGACGAGGGGACTATATCTAGTGAAGTATGTGGTATAGTAGAGCTGTTGGAATTCGTGGATGCCTCGGTCATTTCGTCAAAAAATTGTCTGTCGACAGAGCCGGCGACATGTCGGAACGTGAAGCCACTCTTCGCGTTGGTGAGGCATAGGCCGTCGAGGCTGGTAGGCCTGGACATGTCCAGGAATTCGTGACATCGACAACTAGCGCGATCTGTTGTGTTGGCTGCTAAGTGGCAGCGTCACTCAATGGGAACCGACCTTTAAACATTTATTGTAGTGTAACGCTTCAATATACGCTTAAATCACTTCGTCCATATAATATGGGAGTCATTATGCCACAGTGCGAGAAGTTTTGCTTTATTCCCATTAACTTCCTGGGTTCGAGAGCCACTTTTATATGCTATGTGAAACTCCATAGGAGATAATTTAAAAAATTTATATAAAAACAATGAGCCTCTACCTCCTGAAATATCTCAAGGGACCCAATCTCGATGATTCAATATTCGTACCTGTGAAGTTTGGCGGATGTCGGCGAAGTTTCTGAGGTTCGACGGAAACTTTTGTCTAAGGTGCATTGCAGCGAAACCACCTTATAGGGGTGCATACGCTTCATAGTGTTTACGGTTGCCCTAAAACAGGTGAAAATGTCAGTGTTTTTATATAAGCTTGTTTTTCTTGAAACTGCTAAAGATATTGAGGGTATGAATACTGTGGAGGTCTTAAGTTGATAATTAGCAATGAGAAGTCTTAGGTTAATTAGAGCAGATGGTCAAAAATAAGTAAAGCTCCTCCTAAATCAAAGTAAGTAAGAATTGACAAGATATATTGATGCGGATACGAATTTCTCTCCACTGGGTGTAAGTAATCAAGGGTACTAATGAATTTAACAATTTACTTAAAACTTATTGGCGAAAGCGGTTAGTATAGAAGGACATGTATATTATATATATATATATATATATATATATATATATATATATATATATATATATATATATATATATATATATATATATATATATATATATATATTTATATATATATATATATATATATATATATATATATATATATATATATATATATATATATATAGTATTGCAATGCACGCCATTATTATTAGATGGCTGTCGCATGCAAGTACTAGCAGTAGATACTGGTATAGCTAATTAGTAATCAAAGGTATAAGAGATATGGTAATTGTACTCTGTCATTATTAATACTTACACTTTCAGGTAAATAGAAACGGGGTAAATAAGAATCAACTAATCGGAGGATCGCGTTGTAATGTATCACATGGAAGTGGAAACGAAGAGGATCAAAAATATAAGAATCTTAGGTTGCTAATTAGTGATTAGGGGTCTTTTAGCTTGATTAGTATGGAAAATTAACACAGTTGACAATGACCCCCAAGAATTCACACTGAGTGAGATTTACTCAGCAACATTATGCACGTTTGCACCCTGACCATATAAGTAATCACGTGTAATGAATTCACCAATTTTAAGGTTATAATAGAAATCTTTCAGTATAGAAGGATATGTACATGGTATATATAGGGTATTCGATGTATGAAATTACCATCTGAGATAGATAGTAACATGGAATTATCTTTAGTGATAATATCGATAATTAGTAATCAGGGATAATTTGGGGGAAATCTATAGAACCTAGCAATTAAAGGTATCAAATAAAAGATATGCCAGAGATGACGGTTATAGTTTATTAGTGATCGTTGTAGGCAGTTGCCAAGAGCGGGTATATGGTCAATAAATTAATAGGTCGATAACATTGTAATGCATCAAATGGAATTGGAATTTGGGGGCTCTGCAGCGTAATTAATGTTAATATTTTTTTACAGCATAGTTATGCCCACGCTTTGTACTACTCGCGATGTAGACAAAACACAATCATCAATATGCCGGCGCACTCAGCATAGCTGTGCCTAGTTAAGCCATGTTAATCATAGCCAATTGTAATTAAGTTTAGTGGAGCACGGTGAAAACTAATTAGCCAAGCATAATACAGCCAGAAGGCTAATTAGCCCTAATTAAGCCGAGTTGATATTCTAGTGTGCGTAGTCATGTTGAGCTTGGCAAGAGATGCCGAGCGATACCGATAAATTAATTAGGAATGAGCCGAATTAGTGTTAATTAAGTTAATTAGTTCATTAGGTCTAGATTGACTTGCGGTGAAAGCTCGTCGAGATGAAGGCTCGAGTATGTAGATTAAACTAATTAAGCACATTAACGTAATTAAGCTAATTAGGATATAATTAATGCTAGCTTGACTAGGGATGCAAGTTAAGCTAGACCAAGTTCCAAATGTGCAAATTAGACCTATTACGCTAATTATTGCAATTAATCTGATTAAGCTAATTAACCTATTTGGTGTTGTGACTGCCGAGCGATACCCAATCGAACCCGATCAACGCCTAGTCTATACTCGTAATTACCAATGTGACCCCGTGAACACTTCGTGCATCGGCGTGTGAGTGCACGTGTGTCTAGTCAAGCCAAGACCAGCCAAGTGCCGACCAGCTCTGCTCTAGCCCAGGTTTGCACGACTAAGTGCAAGCTGCTCAAATTTTTAAAATTAGGTCAGCTAAGCAGAATTCACAGTAATATTATCTTACTAATGTTGATCTACATTCGCACCTTGGTACACAGTATCACAGTATAGATAGTATCTAATGTATGCAGCTATAGATCTCAATCTATGCAGTTACAGTACAATGGTGGGAAGTAGTAGAATATCATTCATTATTAGCTGTCATAAATATCATTATTTCGTAAGCAACTATAATTATTCGTTTAATATAGATACCATCTATCACCGACAAGTGTCAAGAGAAACGTTGACGAGAGATGACGATTTAAAGGAGTACTGCGTTGAAAACGGCGCGAAAACTGGACGAAGGCTAAGGAAAAAACAACACAAGCGCTCGCACATTGATGAGTTATGCAAAACACTGGGTGCAAAAGAGCCTGATGTAAGAGAAACAAATTGCAGAAGGGTGTCTTCAAGGGCCAGTTGCTACATGTTATTGCACTGAACACCGCGCGAAAACGGCACGAAGGCTAACGAAAAAAAGAACAGCGCTTCTGTTGTTTGTTCCTAAGCTTTCGCCCCGTTTTTGCGCTGTTTGCAACGCAGTAACATGTACCAACTGACCCTTCAAGACACCCTTCTGCAATTTAAAGGAGTAATTAAATGTACTGATACTTTTAGGAAATTAATAATTAAGTGCAGATATATGATAAAAATAAGTTGAGGCATATGATTGCAAAGCATCACATGATACTCTAATGAGAGAGGGTGAATGCGTTGCGAGATTCTTGCTAATGAACCTTTTCAAGCAATCCCAGGAAGCCCAGCGGAAGCGTGGCGCACTATGGGAAAAGTGTGTACATGTACATCGAGCGAGCCGGCCGCTCGGTCGCCCGCGGCTCGTTGGTGCCGTGGGAGCACGAAACGAAAGGAACGTACACGTCGCGGCTTGTTGAATATTCTTACATCGTAAAAGACTAAACTTATCCAAACGCATCTGCCTGTATATCTACGCATGAAATGTGAAAGGAATAACACAGTCAGTGTAGGTATTGCTGAGCGTATGTATATCGGACGTAGCAGTTAAGCGATATGTGCGTTATCGCGTGCCGATGCCGTCACGACGTTCTGTTGTCAATAATGTGAGCGGAACACCGAATTCATGTTTAGTGTATGAATACTTGCAAGGTACTAATGCGAATGTGTCGTATTGAAATGCCATAGAATTTTCCGCCTCAGCATTTGGTGTCATGAACACTTTTGCGCTTGCTCACTGCGTTTAGCCGTTATGGCGTATTTCAAAGATAATTTCACTGTTCCAGACTCATCTTGCGCACGACTACACATATCTACGGCATGCATCCACCTGCGAGCAAACACGCGAAAGTGCAACCAGCGTTTCTAAAATGCAACAACTGCAGTTAATATCAACAAAGGGCGCTAGAATCTTATCATTTGTTGTGTACATGTATATGCGGTGCGAGCGACGCGCACACGATCTAATCAGTTTCTCGAGTACTCTCGAGTACTCTGTAAATATCATAACCTCACCTTGCGCTCGTCGACAGTGTCGATGGACGTTGATTCCAAGTGGATGCGCGCATTGTATAGACCGCTCCTGGACTTCTTCTAGGAAGCCACGTTGTATCGTTTTATTTAATTTTTGCTGCAGGGCTGGGGTCTCAAACGCGCGGCCCGGCTCGCACGTGTCTGACTTCGTCCCATCCTTTTATTGGTCATTTCTAGAACGGACGAAGCCTCAAAGGGGTCAAGAGAAAACTGCGCACAGACAAAAACCGGACGTATGCACTAAGGGATGAGGAAGGCAAAGTCACTGTCAATATGGTTAGGATCAGGTAACATCAGATCTGTTGAAAGACGGTGGACAGATTGTTTTAGAAAAACTGGCCACCATGTATAGAAAGTGTCTCTTGACGATGACGGTACGAGAATCTTGGAATAAATTTAAAATCACCTTAATTCATAACAAAGACGACGTCAAGGGCTTGAAATATTACATGCCGATCTGCTTACTGTCCGTTGTCTACAAGCGATTTAAAAATATAATAGCTAATACAATTAGGAAAACATTAGAATTCAATCAACCAAAGGACCAAGCAGGATTCCGTACAGGCTACTCGACAACAAACACACTCACACTATCAATCAAGTGATAGAGAAATGCGCGGAATATAACCAACCCCTATATATAGCCGTCAGAGATTACGAGAAGGAATTTGATTTGGTAGAGATGGCAGCAGTCATTCAGGCACAACAGAATCAGGGCATCAACGAACCGTATATAAAAATACTGGAAGAAATCTTAGATTTAGGTGCACGTTAAAGAACCCTAAGTGGTCAATAATTCTGCAGCACTCCAATACGGTTTCCCACATAATCATATCGTGGTTTTGGGACAATAAACGCCACTAATACTACTACTACTACTAATAACAATAATAACAATTATTATTATTATTATTAAATTATTATTATTATTATTATTATTATTATTATTATTATTATTATTATTATTATTAGTAGTAGTAGTAGTAGTAGTAGTAGTAGTAGTACTAAGGCGTGAAACTCGTAGAGTGTTGGTTTATGTAAATGGAATTACCACAAATGAAAGCTTGACCATTTATATTGTCACGGTAATGCGAGAGGTACAGGGATCGATACTCCGCACCTCCACCAATTTGTCACGGTAATAAAAACGAAAGTCAATAACAGCCCGGCTTTCAGCACGTCAGTTACAATCGAGCTGAACGTCGTTATCCTCTTCTACTAACTGCCAAAACTCCGCCACGCACAAATAGTAAAACTGCCTCGCACAACAGACAAAGACCCACTGTATGCACGTGTCAATATTCAATCTGTTTTATTGTTTTCTCCACGGTGCATCGGTTTAAACCGCACTCGTATTAAGCATCTAGTCCGGTTGTGGATATCACAACTTGCAATCTCACTGCAAAAAATATATATACAGAGACCAGGAGGAGCCATTTCTTTACTTCCACAGCGCCAAAATACAGACACACTGCGCTGTAGCTTTTCGGATGCGACAGCAGCCCCAGAAGATGGCCTAGCGAATAAAGCCAGCAAGACTAGAGAAATGTCATAGCCTTCTCCCTTTATATCTCGATTTTTTTTATCCTGCGGCAAGAGCATGCGTAATTCCGTAGTATCCATGTGCGCATTCACATGGATACTTCCGAATTATTGACAAGGAGATGCTTGTCAAACATGCAGAATAATAATTTAGGCAGAACTCTGTGCGTGACACTCCCGCATTAATGATGACGCGTGTGTACGGGGTTGTTTTTCATGTATTATTTTTGTTGCCCCCAAGCGGCCTACGTAAACAATAATAATTTAAGGGCCTTTACGTGCCATAACCCCATTGTCATTATCGCCAAGCCGCAGTGGGAGATTCTGTGATAGGGTTAAACACCCGGGGGTCTAGAACATGCATCTAATAGACCTAAGTAAGCATGTGTTCTTGCATTTCATCCCCGCCGGAATACAACCGCCGTGGCAGGGAATAGAACACGCGACCTCGCTACTCAGCAGCGCCACACTTTATCAGCCAGCTGCTTCCACGGCGTTGGCGGCGTCAACAAAAAATCATCACGTGATGACATCACGACGGGACGTTATCATGACGTCACACATTCCCAAAATCACGTAATTATGACGGCATGATGACGTCACATGACGTGACTTCATCACATGACATTGTCGCATTGCAGTGCCTCTGTGATCGGTTGGCCAATTACGGAGGCAGTGCAAAACCACGTTAGGTGCAGGAAGCTTTTGCACGGGGGTGGGGCAGAACGGACACATCGAATGACGACAAGAAGAAAACTTTCACCTTCGAGTCGTCTTAGTCTAATGCATGAGGGGCCCAGTGCGTTTTTTTTTTCTACGAATGATAGGCCTTAGTCTACGAGAAGTACTAATCGCAAACGTAGTCACGAGGCGTGCGCTATCAATCTTTCCTTGGTATGGCACGAGCCCACGCTTCCATGCTCACAGGGTCACTAGGAGCTTTGAAAATCACCAGCCATACAACACTCCCGCCTTAATTAATGATATTACTTAGCACCCTCTAGTGTTTATTGGCACTACTGTACGACTGAGACGATGGCAATGAGTGATGCGAGGAAACCGAAGAATTTCATCACGTAAGATTTCTGACAAATTCGGTCCGTCGATTCGCAGGCGGATATCGTGTCTACTATGTGAGAAAATAATCAAAAAGTAGGCCATGCCTTCAAGAGGGGGGTCACACTTTCTGCGAGATGTGAGTCGCGCACTGCAGCACACTTATTTCAGCGTCATTGACTGCAGCACGTGGCTTCAGTTAAGCTCCCATTGCGAGAAGCTCAATGCGGCCACTCTAGAAGCGCCACGGACCAACACAAAAAAAAGTGGGGCTCATCACGTAAGCAAAACAGAGTATGTACATTGCCTACGGTACGTAACTGAATGCAGGGAAAGAACTCCGCTTGTAGACTTGCAGACCATCGCCATGGCATAGGTAAGGCCTGCGTTAATAATATCTGGGGTTTAACGTCCCAAAACCACGATATTATTATGAGAGACGCCGTAGTGGAGTGCTCCGGAAATCTTGACCACCCGGTGTTCTTTAACGTGCACTAACATCGCACAGTACACGGGCCCCTAGCATTTCGCATTCATCGAAATGCGACCGCCGCTGCCAGGATCGAACTCGCGACCTTCCGGTTAGCAGCCGAGCACCATAATTACTGCTCCACCGAGGCGGGCAAGGGCTGCGTTTACAGCAATGTTTACCTTCTGGCAGCACGGTGACAGGGCAGTTCAATGCCTTGCAGGTACAATAGCGGGTACACCCCACTATTGTGGGGTGTACCCGCTATTGTAAGAGTTGCACACACACTAGCGATGTGTATGTGTGCTTCTTTTAGTTTTCTGTTCCCTCTCGGCGCGCTTTTTCACGCTGAACAGTGAACTCACTGAACTGACCAAAAAAAAAAGATATTCGTGGAAGGTTGCTCAGCTTGCCTTTAACAACTTTCAGTGTAATCCACTATTTGAGAAACATCGCCTCGCGAGGTGCTACGTCCTCTATCGGTAAACAAAGGCACGACACAGAGAATAAAAATAAAACGGCTTTTTGAGAACCTTCCAGGTCTCTTGCGCACATAAGCAAAAGATTTCAACTCGTATTGAAAATATTAAATGGGTCCTGACGAGACACTTTTTAACGAACTTTGCCATGTAAAAATAGAAACAAGCTATTTTGTCGAGAATAAAACTGGCCGCAAGAACCGGGTTTCAAGCCGCGACCTCCTGCAATTCTACAGACCAGCATAACATAATAATAATAATTGCTGGGGTTTAGCGTCCCAAAACCCCGATATGAGAGACGCCGTAGTGGAGGGCTCCGGAAATTTCGACCACCTGGGGTTCTCTTAACATACACCTAAATCTAAGTACACGGGCCTCTAGCGTTTTCGTCTCTATCGAAAACATGGCCGCCGCGGCTGGTATTCGATCGCGCGACCTGCGGGTCAGCAGTCGAGCACTTTATTCACTAGACCACCCTGAAGGGTTGCACATCAGCATAGGCAGTCAAACAAGAAGGCGGGTTTCACGATACTTTATATCAGTCTAATCTGTTTCATCCCTCTTTCACCAACATTTAACGGAGAGGAAAACGCGGCCTGGGTAGCATGTCATGAGCATAATGAAGTCGGTGCTTTCCGGCGTCTTTAGTTATGTTATTTCAAAACTAAGAAGCGTTGTTGAAACTAAGGTGACTTTATTAAAATGATTCTTTTTAAGAAGATCATTGAACAATATTGTGCTTGCAAAGGTATTGTTGCTTTACCTGTGCTGGCAATTGAGCTTTAAAGAAAAATGCCTGTGGGCAGCGAATATAACACGGCAAGACGTCTTGTAAAAGCGCAAAATATTGAATTCATAAATTGAGGCCAACTGAAATTAGGGACGGAAAGCCTCTGTCTACACATTTTGAAATCCGCGATCGTCATCACCGCCTCCCAAGCTTGTATTATTTTCTGGAAGTTAGCTTTTTTCACACTGCAAAAACAGCAGCTCTGTGGTGCGATCTTGTACGCGTTACAAAATAACCACGGAGGCGTGGCATTACATCCAGCCGCACGTGACCGCACATGCCGCACGCGAATGGCCCATTTGAACCGCGACAGACGTCACGGCTCTGTATTGACCAATCGCGTGCGGTCACGTGCGGCTGGTTGTCATGCCACGCCTCCGTGTTTATTTTGTAACGCGTACAAGATCGCACCACTAAAGGACGTTCTTGCTTTAGAACTTTTAAGAAACCCGTGGGAGCCAAGAACAATATAATCGGACGAAATATATTGAAGAGGCAGGGGATGAGAAGAAGGGCATTACGCTCTTTCGAGAGTTCGTCGTTATCAGGCACAGCCAAACGACTTGTATATGCCCCCTTTCATTGCAACAGAACTGCTGAGTCACGGTCGAGCAGACCAAGCCGTTCGTTGCACGCGCTGCGGTTATCACTCTTCGATTTAGGTTGTAGCGGTTGTAGCGGATATCGTCGTCGGGCTTTTTTTTATGTATTATGGTTTTCTCGATTCGCGCGATTACGGCAAGCGTCATCGCGCGAATTTTGAACGTTGAAAGTCCATACGCCACATGGTGTGAAAGAAGGTGAACTAAAAGCGATATCCGGAATTCCTGGGTATGTAGTGCTACGTAGACCAACATCAGCGGATGGTGTTTGTCCTATTCCTAGACTACCTCAGCGTATGTGACCTACGTAGCCTAGTCTACAAAGCGGCTGTCAATCAATCTGTCACCATCCTCGGTCAGCATGAGGCCATCGCCCAGCCTCGTAAGAAATGAAGAGGACACTGCGTCGTTCTGGTGGACGAAGTGCACTTTACGGTGCGGTGATGCGGATATCATTTGTAACTTTCGTTAATGTATTCCTCCGGGGTCGAGCAATGCTTCAATATACCTTGCTGAATCGTAGGAATAAAACATAATGTTTATTAGACTGCTATAAAAGCGGAGCCAACACTGGAACTACAGGCGTTAATCTGATATGACGCCTGTATCGTAGGAGTACACATCGTAGGAGTATCATGTAGTGTTTATTGCTTTCTTGTAAAATTAGATAGCCACAACCACAGTTGACGTTGCACCGACATTACGCCTGCGTAGGCTGTTTTTCCAAACCAGTTTATAGACCTGGCGTGGCTCAGTGGTATAATACCTGATTGCCGCGCAGAATGCCTGGGCTCAATTCCTGCCGAGATCCTAATTTTCATTCTTTCCATTCGTCGAGTCAACGCTGCCGATGTTGGTTTTCCTTAACGCTCTAGCATTTAAATTACCAATGTCTGTCCTCGCCGTTCCTAGGTAGATATAAACTGTCAATCACCTGTGGCGCATACTCGTACACAGCGGCCCGTAGTAAACGGGTATGTGCCACACGTGTCTAGTGGAAAGGGTTTGACGACGTACGCGACAGGATTTTAACGTTATTCATGTCATGACCTGGCAATCATATTCGTCAAAACCTCTTACCCTCCCAGGCAAATTTTGGTCTACACCAAGTTAAGGAGGCGATCATGAGAGCACCTAGACGTAGGCGGCTAGATAGATAGATAGATGGATAGATAGATACGTAGATAGAAACGCTCAAAGTGAGAGAGGTTCGCTAAGAAATGCTTCGCATTTAAAAATTGCAAGCAACTTCTGCTTTTATTAGTAATGATTGCGCTAAGTGAAAGTCAGTACAATCAGAAAGAAGGAGCAATATTTCGTGAAACGACTTGAGAAACGAGTCGAGATTGTCGCCATATAGTCAGTTCGTCCTCCTGTAACGGTTTTATCATCGGCGTTATAACATGCAAGCTATTCAGCATAGTCAGCTTTTCTCAACTCGGCAGGTAGTTATTAAGCATTGAAACGACGGTCTTCAAGCGTGGCATTAAAATCAACCGGTGGACTGTTTTTGGGTTTAAGAGTTATTTGTACAAATTTCGCAATAAATGTTCTTCTGAGTAATGAAGGGTATATGAAGGAAATATTACCAATGTGTAATGCGTATATTTAGGAAGCAATTTCCAACAAATTTTCATTCACACTTCGCGTGCATCTTACCGTGTAGATATCGGAGGGGTCATTAATCGAGTCGAAGCTGGCGACCAGGTGAATCGAGAAACCGGAACCTAACGCTTGTGCAAGTAGTGCGCGCTTTGTACGCTTGACGAAGGGCACCACGTGACGTTTCAGTGGCTGCCAAGTCACTGCGGCGTCATAGGGAACGAACACGCCGATAATGCCGCTCGGGCAGCTCATGAAAGCACACAGGAAGATACCATCCCACTTTCAAGGTCTGACGCTGCCAGCAGTCTTCGAGGGCTTGCACATGAGATAACGCTCGCTCTATGGTGCCTACCAAGCAGCCGAACCAACCGGAACAATCGTCAACACCACCTGTCCTCTTTGATGCATCTCTGTATGCCAACTGGACGCCGGCGAAGAGAGGCCACACTGCTTTATCGCTTATGGCTAGGCGTGGCATTCACGAAGTCCTATTCCTTTCGAATTGGAATGGCGGACAACGCTCTTTGCGATACCTGTCGTTGCGAGGAGACGCTACACCACGTCCTGTGCGACTGTCCGGCATATAATGTTCAGAGACAGTCACTGGCGTCCGTTCTAGCGCGCCTTGACAGTCGACAAATGTCTGTTGAAACAGTTCTTGGATGCCGTCAACAGAAGACATCGCAGCTGAAGGCGATGAAGGCACTGCTGAGGTTTTTAAGAGAGACGAACTTGGACAAGCGGCTGTGACAGAAAGTGTCGCGTACCACGCAAGAGTGACCGACTGATTCTGTGTGTCAGGGCTGGGCAGAGATACTCAGAAAAGTATTCCGGAATACAGATATCGAAATACACGAACTGGAAGCCTAAAATGCAGATACTGAGATAAATTTGCCTTTTGTGTAACGGGGTATTTCGGAGATACTTTCACAATAGGAAGAAAAAAGTATTCCGGAATACAGTTACAGCGATACAGATACTGGAATACTTTTTTTTATTTCAAAGATGCTCATACTACGCGGACATTTATTAGTGTAGCATAATGTTTTAATTAAAGATGCAGCGCATTGAAACTTTAAGTTCATTTATTTATTACAGTACATTCAGCGCCATTAAGACATTGCAGCGGGAGGGGGGGGTGAAGTACACAATTAGTAATAATGACATAATTACAAGTATCAATTGCAATAAAAATGCACTATTTCACAGCAACAGTAAAAAGCATCGGACACCGAAATCGATATACTTGGTGACAACAAAATTAGCTGTGCTAGGAATAGCTCAGTTTAAGCAAATCACTCGAATCACTTATGAACACCAATAAATTGAGGAAAAAAGCGTATATTTATTTTGCACATAAGATCTGCTTTGCTGAAAAGGTTGCTGTGTGAGCATCTCAAATAGGTTTGTCTTCTAGACAGCGTCGGTTCAGCCCCAGCACAAGACTCGCGAAAGAAAAAAATGTCTGTCTACCGCTGAAGACGGCACAAATTCGCGTTTATAGTGAATAAATACCGCCTTCATAGCCGTATTGCCCTGCAGCGTGGCGATATCTCTTCTCGTGTCATCTAGATACCGAAACACTTCGGCCACCTCGTGGGTTGTTCTCACCGTTGAGAAGCCGAAGTCGGTCTCCACCTTCGGAATACTCAGCCGTCTGACCCGGTCGGCGCCGGGTCAGACGGCTGAGGACTCCGCTGCCCATATAGGCGGCCATAATTACCTACGCGCAATGGAGCCCAATATGTCAAAACTGCACAATTAAAAACATTGACTTCCTAAATCACGTTCTTTAGGGGTGAGAGGGTTTAAGATCACTCCAAAGTTGCTCCCTGCTAGCTCTCTAAACAGGCGTGGAAACAGGCACAGCTGCTTAGAGAGAGCGCCCCATCAGAACTGCAGCAAGCACTCGACGCCCTGTGCCGAAAGGATCACTCTTCAATAAAGCTATCAACACCCGACGCTACCAGCAGCCATTTCAGCAAGCCGCAACAGGCGAAGTCGGCTCCGGCGGTGGGGGAGTATGGTACCACAAAAGACCGTTTCACGCTTGCAATCAATTAGGAAACACATCCCGACACGTTGGAGAGGTGGCTGAAAGTGCGACAGAGATAGCCATCTTCTAGTCACTTCCGCCGCGACTACGAGAACTGCTTTTGGAAGTGCCCGCCGCTTTGAAAACAGAACGCACTCGAAGTATTGCAATGTCTCTGTTCCAAGGTGGTAATCCGTGCGGGGGTGTCGCGAAGTAATACCTTGCCACCCGAAAAAAATTAGGCGTGCTGGCACTGCATGGCCTTTAGAGACAGCGACTTTCGTCGGCAGAGGCCGACAACACTGCCTCCCACGATTCTGCCGTCTGCCGGCGTCGCGCGCTTTACCACATGGGCCATTCCTGTGCTTGAGGGGAAACCATCGCCGCCCTATTGTCGGCGACCGGCGGTGCGCCCTTTGCTTGTCTTGGCAAAAAAGAAACAGTCATTCCCCCATTGGAAACACGCATCAACTCATTTCCGACAAAAAAAATGTAACGAAATACCCGTGTCCCTGCATAGTATCGTGATACAAACGATACATCGTAAATGTATTTTCACTACAGAGATACAAATACATTTTTCAAATGTACCTCGATACAGAAATACAGATACTCAAAAGTATTTCTGAAATACTATTGCGATACTCTTGTATTCGCGATACTGCCCAGCCCTGCTGTGTGTGCAGTGTCATGTGCAATCTTCTATCTTTCTCTCTCTCTTTCCTCTCCACCTTTATCTCCCCCACCCTGTCCCCCATGTGTAGGGTAGCAAACCGGTTGTCCTATACTGGTTAACCGCCCTGCCTTTCCTTCTCTATTATTTCTTCTCTTCTTGACGAAGGGAACCAACTTTGTATTGTAAAGTGAAAAAGCTCGAAGTCACGATACACCCTTCTCTAGGATACCTCCACTGCTTTCTAACGGTAGCTCAAAAGCGTGTACATAGTGGGGTAAAGCAAAACAGCCAAATACAGCCACACGTCTCAAAAGTTTGAGGTGGTACGAGATGAACCTTTTCCCTCGAAGAGCTGGGGGTATCTTTGCAAACTTCATAGCCCTCGGGCTATGCCGTATCTCGGTCGATGGCTCTGTGTGTGGCGTTTTAGGGGTGCAAGGCCAAAGCTTGGGAGCAAGGTTATTGACACAGGCTGTCTTCTTTCAGGGCATCGGAAGAAGTCGAATTCTTGCACGCGGTGTATCAAGTTTCGTCACAGGTCAGACCGCAGACACGTGTAAAACAGTTACCGCTCTCTTTGCGAGCAGAGGCGAGCTTAACACGTGCGTTGAAGCGAAATATCGGCTTCGCAATCGGGGCCTTTAAACACGCTTTGCGCACACTGCGAAGTAAAGAAGAGCAGAAAATGAAGGAAATTGGAAGAATTAAAATTGCAAGCTTTAGGTATTTTTATATTTTAGAAAAGTGTAAGGGCTATACAGGCCGTGGCGTAGGCAGAAATATTGGGGGGGGGGGGGCACACGCCCTTGATCCGACGTGGGGTCGGGCAGGTAAGTGGGACGGAGCGTCATGTTGTGCTGTGTATCCCTGGCAGAAAAAAATTTCGGGGGGGGGGGAGGCACGAGCCCGGAGTGTCCCCCCCTGGCTACGCCACTGATACAGGCGGCTGAGGGTTTCTTCCGATGCCAGTTGTAATAAAGCCTCCGTGGTCTGTGTTGCCGGACTAGGCAGC